>NW_025960882.1:0-186099 GCF_023159225.1 Perognathus longimembris pacificus | reverse complement strand
TATTTATTTCACTGTGCTGTGCTTATCAGGGAATATGGTTAATGTAAGGAAGATAAATCTGGATGTTACCATAAAACTTACTTAAACATAAGAATTCAAAATTTATTAGTTTTTTCATAATTTGGATCTTTTCATATGTACATAGTGCTAACACCAAGATCTTTGCTGCTTTCTATACAAATAGAGCCCCTAAAACAAAGCCACTTTTCATCCTTGAACTATTAGGGTTTATAACAGTAATTTTGTTTACATTTTATGGTGCCTAGTTTTAACAAAATACTACCTCCCTATACTAAACAGATGAGTACATTAAAAAGGAAAAAAGAAAAAGCCTATGGCTCCTTTTTATTAAGAGGGTCCAGGAGCCTTCCCTCTTTAGGATTGGAGAAGCCACTCTTGACCTCTATTTTTTACTCAACAATAGTGTGTGGAACTCAGTTGTCTGGATGAGCAGAACGTAGAAGACTAGAGCTACTCTCATAGCAGAAACCCTCCACATACCCCACAGAGCAGAAACACTGTCCAGGAGGGGCTGGACTCAGCCTTGGAACAGAGCTCAGCTGCTCAAGTTCAACATGGAGTTTGCAGATACCACAGGGGCTGCTTCTGTTCCTTGCATGTTCTAAAACCCAGGTGGAAACTTTTGAATAGTAGCAAAATACAGCCAATTGTTGCTTTTCGGAGAGCCTGGAGTAGCAAAATCACAATCAAGTGAACAACTCTATCAAGCCCAATTCTATCCTGGAATATATGCATTGAGTCTAGTACACCAGCCTCTGAGCATGGCTAGCTGAATTACTGCCCCCTTGGATTTTTGCTAACAAACAGCAGGGATGCTTATGGGCCTAACTGGTGGGGGCCTTCTCGGTCTGCTTCACTCCAAGATCCAGTCTTGCCTTCATGCTGTAATCACAGTTCTGTTGTTATACTGATTACAGACACTTGGATTATCGACTAGGTCCTTCCTGATGATGCTCTAAGTGAATATTTGCCTTCCCAAGAAAATCATCAGTTGCCTAATGACAAGGGGTGTTGGGTTCTGAAAAGGCAAGAAGTCAAGTGCTGTTCAGGATCTGTGGGCTTCTGTGTATGGGCACTGGAAGCAGGGAGCCCCCACATCCTAGGGTTGTGGTGACCTGAGGTGATGAGTTGGAGGGCCCAAGCCTATGCCTCAATTTTTTATTTTTACTGTTGCTTTTTATCTAGTTTCCTTTTACTTTGCCTCAGGGAGAGTTACGGAGCCTGGGATATCCTTTTTTCTTGGTGTGGGAGGGGAATTTCATTCATTTTATTCTAGCTCAAACAGAAAGACTGAAAAGGACAAAGGCATTTGTTATAAAAGATACCTTATAAAAATAAATTCCAGGGGCTGGGGATATGGCCTAGTGGCAAGAGTGCTTGCCTTGTATACATGAGGCCCTGGGTTCGATTCCCCAGCACCACATATACAGAAAATGGCCAGAAGTGGCGTTGTGGCTCAAGTGGCAGAGTGCTAGCCTTGAGCAAGAAGAAGCCAGGGACAGTGCTTAGCCCCTGAGTCCAAGCCCCAGGACTGGCCAAAAAAAATAAAATAAAATAAATAAATAAATAAATAAATAAATTCCAAAGGCAAATTTAGACTAATCAACTATATCAGTTACTATGTATACCAAATAAGATACAAAAATATCTTACTTAGGTCTAACTACTAAAAGGATGTTTGTTACACCACAATTCTGTATTAGCTGTTTCAAAACTCTTCATACACATTTTTATCTGAGTATAACATAATAGTTTCATGAGGGAATTAACTGTTTCATTTTGACATGGATGAAATATTAAACTCAATTTCTTTCATCTTTTTCCCTATCTCTTCTTTTTACAATACTTCAAAGAGGAAACAATATACAGATTTTGTAGTATAATATTAGTTATATATTTACAATGAAACCTTGAAAATTATAAGAGAAGAACCAAGTGTGGTGGTATACTGTACACCTGCAATCTCAGATATTTAGGATGTAAAGGCAAGACAATCTTGATTTTGAGTTCAGCCTGGGCAAAATTATCCAGACCCTATCTCAAAAAGAAAATACAAATGAAAAATAAAAAGACACGGCATGGCTTAACAGAGTGTTTGCCTAAAATATCCAAGATGAAAAGTTTAAAGAAATGAGAATAGGTGGTGGGGCAATAAAAAAAATGACAATAGTAGTCAAAACATTACATGCATCAAGAGTGGCAACAACAAACAAGAATTGTGATTGTGTAAGGGCAACCACGATTTACCTGTAAATCCCTGTTTTTGTAGGCTGGTCCTCTTTTTTTTCCTGGTCGGTTGTTGGGCTTGAACTCAGGGCCTGGGCACTGTCTCTGAGCTCTCTTGCTCAAGAATAGTGTTCTATCACTTTGAGCCACAGCCTAATTTCCAGTTTTTTAGTGGTTTATTAGAGATAAGGGTCTCACAAAGGCTTTTCTGAACTGCAATTCTCGGAATTTAGCCTCCAGATTAGCTAGGATTACAGGTGTGAGCCACTGGCATCCAGCTAGTACTCTTCAAATAGAGTTGTACTCATCCTTAAACAGAGTTCTATTTATGACTAGATGCTGTATCTTTAAAGTAAATTCATCTGTGAAAGTTTTAGATATTTTTCAATATAAATAAATTGTGTTTAAAACAACAAACAAAAAAACAACCCTCAATCCAGACATTGGTGGCTCATGCTTATAATCCTAGCTATTTAGGAAGCTGAGACCGGAACATCATGGTTCAAAGTCAGCCCAAGCAGTAAATTCCATAAGACTCTTATCTCTTAGCTCCACAACTAGTGGAGCTGTGCTAGTGGTAGACTGCTAGCCTTGAGCACAAAATGCTCAGGGATAGAGCTGGGATATCCTTAAACTTATAATACTTCTGTGTCTCTATCTCCAGTGACTCAACTTTGGAAAACAGAATACTACTTTTTTCCAGACTCTGAGCAAAGTTGTAAGAAATGTATTTACATCCTCATTCTTTCTGAATGCCTCCCCATACTCTAGAACTCTGGATTATTCACTGATATACAAGACTCTCCCTTTTCTTCCTATCTGACCAGGCCAAATTCCTTGTCTTGCCAAGTGGTCTAAAGCTGACATGATTGAGACAGCATGCGCTTTGATGTCTGGTTAAGGCCCCAGATCTATCACTTGCTAGTTTTATTAATGAAATAAGTTGCTTAGCTTCTGTGAATTTAAGGCTTTTTTAATAAATGGGTAAGTGACCCCTGTTTTCTGAGCTGTATGAAATAGTTTGAGACAAGAAGGCTGTCCATTGCAAAGGTTGCACCATTTGCAACCTGCTAGAGCTGCCAAAGGTCCTATACCATTGCCATTCTGGGTGGCATCTTGGACTGACTGGTGCTGAGATCACTAAACAACATATTCAAGAAAAGTCTGAATTTTCTAATTCAACTTCTCAATCTGAATGAATATCTAATTGGTATATCACTGAGCTGTGATTTTATTATTATTATTATTGTCATTGCTGCAGACGGAATGTAGGGCTTCCACATTCTAGGAAGATGCTTTATACTGAACTGTGATTCGGGGGCTTTTCATATTACCCAACTATGACCCAACCAAATCACAGACCTCCTTCCAATTGCATAGAGAATTCAGGTATCCAGCTTGGTTTCTTCATCTTGCTGTTGCTATTCCATCAGACCTTAAGATTGACCATGGAATATCCTAATAGCAGCACTTACATGTCTATCTGGAATTGGGTCTGTGATTAAGGAGATGACCAATATGCTGAGAACACTAACTAGGAAGAGGATTGTGCTAAAATAGAGGTAGTGCAAGCCGCAGATGAATGCTGGGCAATTGTTCTCTCCATCGCAGGTCCAGGATCCGTACGCAAATGAAGCCATCAGTCGAAAGAAGCCAATCATCATCCCAAAAATCAGGCCCCAGAAGGCACCCTGCCAAAGAAAGACACCTGAAAAGAAGCTGGACAAAGAGACAAGCCAGGGCCATCCCCATGTTACTGTCAATGTAGTTTCTAAAGCTAATGAGGTCAGTGATGAGGACAGTGATGTCTTTCAGAAAAGAGAGTTAACAAGTGAGGGAAGATGCCAGACCACAGATAACTGATTATGTCAGGAAACTTGAGAAGTACTGGAAATGTTTTGAGTGAGTTCATAAAGTGCCTTCTTAAACTAAGTGTATAAAAAAAAATAACCTTGTCTTCTCCATTTTCCTAAGTGGAACCTCCATTCTGGATTGCTCAGGTCAAAATCCCAGGAGCCGTCTCTTGACTCCTTTATTCCTTTTCTGCTTTTACCACCATCGAGATTCAAACCTCAACCCTACACCATGGTTGGCCTTGCTTGGCTCTGCTATTCTCCCTCTTGTCATTCCATTCAAATCATCATGGCCTTCCTGCATCTCAATCCTATTCACTTTAACTTGGATAGGGCCTTTGAACTTCCCATACTTTCTTCTTGGATCTCTTTCTTCTTATATCTTCCGATTCCTGGCTTGATCTCCAAGTTTCAGATTCAAAATCATTTCCTTAAGGGAAACCTTCTCTTACTACCTTAGTTAATGTCCTTGTCTACCTCATGCCAATAGCCTTCCTTGCCATCTCAGTGATCAATTGTAATCTTACAAATACATTATTATCAGAAATCTTAATCTGCTCATTGTGTGTCATCTTTCCACTCCAAACATACCACCCACACCATTAGACAAAAGAGTAGATTTTGGTTTGAGACCTGGTTTGAGAAGCTGACTCAGGAGGGAATAGATGCCAATAGAAAGAAAGACAGATATGGAATACGGGCGATCATCATGGCCAAACCAAATGCTAGGCAGAGGATCCATAGGAATTAATTCCTAAAGAAGATATGTAGAAGTCAGATGAGCATGTCATCCAAAACAGGGTGAGAAAGGAGATATGAGGACTTTAGGCCGAAGAGGATACATACAGCACTCTTTCAACCCTGGACCTGCAGCAACAGATGAGCCCTATGTCCTTCTTGCCCCTGATCTTCCTAGGAGAGCAAAGGGAAGCAGCAGCTCTGTGGCCTGGATTACTTTCCCTCAAATTCTTATGGTTACACTGAGTCAAGTAATCTTGGCAAAACATGGAGCACTGACAGGCTTTCTAGAGGATGAATGCCTGAAATGAGCCTGGATATTTTTGACAAAGCTAACAGTCAATATAAATGCAAGGAGGCCAGACAAGGAAAGTTCAGAAATCAGCACCACACATAATTTTCAGCTGCTGGGATCTATGGGCTGTGTGTAGCCAGGGAAAGACCCAGGAAGTGGACTTTGCCAGGTCACAGAGTACCTGATGCACTGTCCTTGGGAACTTATGAAAGGCCCAAGTACTCAGAACTGCCCGTGGAAATGAGAAGGCTTAAGATATGACTGAAACATTTTTAAAAATCACTGAAAAAGTTTTGAATAATAAAAAGAGAAGAATTTGAGGGTAATGTATGCCTTCAGTCATACTGGTAAAATGATTAACGATTAATTGAGATCTTTATTTGGTCTTAACTATGATGGCTGGAGAGTCATGGTCCAAATCATTATCTCTGCACTGCAGAAGGGGTGAAAGAGGATTTATCCCTTTAATCCACCCATGAGTGTAAAATCTCTAAGGACCACATGGCATATACAGAGGCAATAAAAGAATATTTTCCTTAGCCAAATATGTGGGACAGAGAATTGCTCAGTTTTTATCATAAGGTTGTAGAACCTTATGGTGGGCTGTCTTGTAATATATCATTATATTACCAGGGAAAGAAAACAAACACGAGATCTCCATTTCCCTTCATGCGTAAGAGTGAGCTTGGGCTAAATATAGCCAGGACAATATTATTTACCAGAAGGCAAATGATGGCATGGAATGAACCCCTGAAATACAGGAGAACTCTGAGAGAAACTCTTGTAAAGAGCTTGATTATATAAAGAAAACAACTCACATCATTCAATAACAACACCTACATACTCTTGGACGCTTGCAAAATAGTGACATACCTGTTCATTGATTCTCTTGCAAAGTACAGCAAGCAGAAAAACTGCAGTCACAGGTGGTAGCAGGTAACTTCTAGTTACTTGAATGCATTCAAACAAAACTTCACTGTGGGATGTTTCTATAACAGGAATCCAGGCAATAGTGACAGCAAGCAAGATAATAACAAAAAATCTGTAAGTTAAGCAAGAGTCAGTGCCAGTTTGATGAAGTTTTCCTGCCAAGAAATTATCTATACACTACAAACTATTAATTCAATTACTTCTTTATCTATTTACTTATTCATTTCATCATCATTTGTTTCAGTGCTAGAGATGGAAGCAAAGGCCTCATGCATGCTAGTTAAGTGTTCTATTACTGAGCTACATGCCAGCTTAGTCCTTAGTTTAAATTCAGTGCTCATTCATAAATATGAAGGCAGAGATGTTGTAGTCTAGTAAAATATAATCGATATTTTAAGGCTTTATTTATTTATTAATTTTTGGTCAGTCCTGGGCCTTGAAATCAGGGCCTGTGCACTGTCCTTGGCTTCATTTTGCTCAAGGCTAGCACTCTGCCACTTGAGCCACTCTGCCACTTAGGCACAGAGCCACTTCTGGCCGTTTTCTATATATGTAGTGCTGAGGAATAGAATCTAGAACGAGCACTCTTGCCACTAGGCCATATTCCCAGCCCTACTCAATATATTTGTTAAACGTCTGAACAAAATGCTGGAAGTTTGTTTACCTGTTACTGGACAATGAATATATTTTCACAAAACATGGAGGTTAGGTTTAACAAGGTTTGGATGGGTAGCAAACCATAAAGTATATTACAAATGGCAAATATTAATGTCTTGAGAATTAATACTTTCTTATATTTCTGAATATTTCCAGTAGATCAAAATGGCTCACAGCTTTAAAGATTTCTCCAAGTTAATTTTAGAGGCTTAGCTACGTGACATGTGCAAGCGAAATTTATCCCAAGATTTCTGTATGTTTCAACATTAAAAAACCTAGCTAGGTGTGGTGGCTTAGGCCTGTAATTCTAGCTACATAAGAGAACGAAACCTGAGCAGTTAAGTTCAAAGACAGCCCATGTAGAAAAGTCTGTGAAACTCGTATCTCCAACTGCCACCAAAAAACTGTAAGTGTATCTGTGGCTCAAGTGGAAGTGTATGGCCTTGATGGACATAGCTATAGGAGAGTGCCCAGGATCTGAGTTCAAACCCCAGTACCAGCACAAAAAATTAAGTAGTCAGACAAACAAAATTAAAAAGATTTTGCAGAGGGGAAAACTCAGACACATCTTAAGTGACACAAGAAAGCATTAAACAAAACCAAACACTTAGCCAGGTGCCTGAGGCTCACACCTGTAATCCTAGCTACTCAGAAGGCTGAGATCTGAGGATTGAGATTTGAAGCCAGCCCTGGCAGAAAAAAAAAGAGGAGGAAGAAAAGAAAGAAAAATAGGAGAAAAAATGAGGAGAGGGAGAAGTAAGAAGATAAGAAATTTAAAAGAAGAAAATATAAAAGGCAAATTTAAACACCTGCCTAGAGAAAACAAATAAAACAGGTAGGATGTTCACCTTAACATGTGGTAAAGGCACTATCTGAGATACTATGTGGAACATATTGAAGGTGAGTAGTTGGATGTGAACCATAGGTGGCCAGAATAAAGTTCGATGAAATAATCACTTTAAAGACAGATACACTTGAATTGAAAGGATTAACAATGTAAAAATGGTAATACTGCCTAGATACATCTACAAATTCAATATAATACCTATCAAAATCGAAACAACATTCTTTACTGACACAGAAGAAGCAATCCAAAAATTCATATGGAATAATAAAAGACTTTGAACAGCAAAAACAATCCTTAGCAGTAAGAAGAGTGATGGAGGAACATCAATACCAAACTTAAAACTCTATTACAAAGCATTGGTAATAAAAACAGCTTGGTACTGGCATAAGAATACATACAGACCTACAGCCACCTAATCTTTGGTAAGGGAGCCTAAAACACAGTATAGAAGAAAGACAGCCGCTTCAACAAAGGGTGTGGGCAGAATTGGCTATACAAGTGCAGCAAACTGAAGATAGATTTGTATATATCATCTTGCATCAGAATCCATTCCAAATGTATCAAAGACCTCAAAGTAAGACCAGATAACCTGAAATATTACAGAAAGGGTATAGGGGAAACAATAGGGCTCCTTGGAACAGGTTGAAACTTCCTAAGTAAAGATTCAGAATCACAACAAATCAAAGAAAGACTGGATAAACGGGATTGCATTAAACTGAAGAGATTCTGCATGATAAAAGACATAGTTGGTAGGATAAATAGAAATCCCACAAAATGGGAGATCTTTATTGGCTATACAACAGACAAGGGCCTCATATCTAAAGTATATGTACAGCTAAAAAATTAGCCCCTCCCCCCAAAAAAGTCCTCAAAGAAACAACAACCCAATTAATAAATAGCTAAAGACTTAAAGAGAAAGAAGAAATAAGAATGGCCAATAGACACATGAAGAGATGTTCAACATCTCTGGATGTAAAAGAAATGCAAATCAAAACAACACTGAGATTCCACCTCACTCCAGTTAGAATGATCATTATCAAGAAAACTACCAATAACAGAGGGTGGTAGGGATGTGGCCAAAAAGGAATGTTACTACACTGTAGGGGGCATGTAAACTGGCTCAATCACTCTAGAAAGCAGTGTGGAGGTTCCTTAAAAGGCTAAACATAGAGCCAGCAATCCCACTCCTGGGCATTTAACCAATGACCACAAACCAGTCCACCCTAAAGCCACCAGCACAGCCATGTTCACTGTACCATAGCTAGGATATAGAATCAACTCAGATGCCCCTCAATGGGCAAATGGATTGAAAAAATGTGGTATAGGGGCTGGGGATATGTCCTAGTGGCAAGAGTGCTTGCCTCTTATACATGAAGCCCTGGGTTTGATTCCCCAGCACCACATATATAGAAAACAGCCAGAAGGGGCACTGTGGCTCAAGCGGCAGAGTGCTAGCGTTGAGCAAAAAGAAGCCAGGGACAGTGCTCAGGCCCTGAGTCCAAGGCCCAGGACTGGTGAAAAAAAAAAGAAAAGAAAATGTGGTATATATACACAAATATGCTTCCATCAGAAAGAATGGCATTGCTCAATCCATGAGACAAATGGAACGACTTGGAAAAAATTATATTAAGTGAAGTAAGCCAGATCCAAAGAAACACAGGCTATATGGTTTCCTTCATTTGTAAGAATTAGAATGTTTTGGGCTGGGAATGTAGCTTAGTGGTAGAGTGCTTGCCCAGCATGCATGAAGCCCTGGCTTCAATTCCTCAGCACCACATAAACAGAAAAGCCAGAAGTGGAGCTGTGGCTCAAATGGTTGAGTGTTAGTCTTGAGTAAAAATAAGCCAGGGACAGTGCTCAAGTCCTGAGTCCAAGCTCCAGGACTGGCAAAAACAAATTACACTTGGAAGTGATTAATTAAACAAGACTCTAAACATTCACACAGTGAGATGAAAGAAGGATATTCTTAGGAGAGGATCACAAGGGCTTAACAGCAACATGCATATGATCAAATAAAATGATGCTTATCAAGATGAACTCCAGGAAATGGAAACAAGATGATTATATTGTACTATATTGTTTGTAGTTCTTTTTTTTCCTTTGGTTTTCTTTTGTCACTTTTTTATTTCTGTACCCTTTGTATTGTATATAAGTTTATCTGATTTGTGGAGGGGAAGGGGAAGCACAGAAACAGTGGGACAAAGGGTAAGCCAATTCACCAGTGATACTCACTGGACACTATTCTGGAAATAAACTATACAACTTGTGGGGCAGAGGGGTCAGAAGCAGAAAAATGAGGAGAAAATGTGGGAGGGAGAGATACTTTTCAGAAAGAAATGTACTCATCATCTGGCTGATATCTGTAACCCCTCTGTACATCACCTTTACAATAAAAATAAGTAAATAAATATTCCCTAAATTAAAAAAAGACACAAAGCAAATGTAATATGACATCCTGGTTGATAGTATGGCCTCAAGATAGACATATTCTTCCACTTACTGTATGATCTCTGGTAGCTCAGTACCCCAGGCAAGAGCCACCATTTCTGCATTTGCACAATGAGAACAAAAAACAGTAACAATTACTTTTTACAGTTGTCATGATGACTAAATGAAAATGAGACAGTCTACATACATTTTCCTAAAAGATCTATGTTGGTGGGTTATGAAGTTTGTGCATTTTTATCACTGTAATTATTACTTTCTCTTCCCCCCAAGTTGAAACAATTTTCTTTGTGGTGAACAAGAAAATATAATGTCATTTCAAAATTGCAGCCAAAGGGGAAGACATACTCTACATAAACCCAACAATTCTATATAGAGTATTACAGCTTAAGATTTTTTTTCACATGAACACATATCCTGGATGACCTTTCTTTGGCAATATTAGACAGTGTGACTAGAGAAATACATCACCTTCCTGCTATCATGAGTTCCTTTTCAGTGGCCATAGGCCGAATCCAGACATAGATGTTCATTGTAAACACAGTAGTAGCACTGTTGAAAATGGAAGTCAAGGAGGACATAAAGGCAGCACATACTGTAGATAGCACAAACCCTTGTAGACCTGAAAAAGAAATGACATTTCCCTGACTTCCAGCTCCCTGAATGAGACAAAAGACGATTTACATACCTCCTAACAAACATTTCCAAATAATTTTATCCTGTGAAGCATTTGAATTTTGAGATTTTGAATCTAAGCTAGATTACATTGTTACATTTGTTTTTTGTTTGTGACAAGACTTAATAGTTTCTTGCTGTGATATTATATAATAATGACAGCTAACATCTCTTAGGTGGTTAGTCTCTTTCAGAACATCTCTTCAGGAATTAGCCTGTACTAGCCTCCCTATAATCCTATAGAATGTAAACTCCTATTTGACTTCCTTGATCAGGCAAAGGCCCAGAGTTTGAGAAAAGGTTCAGACTGTAGGTAAATTCAGATTGTAGGCACAAGTTTCCTTGGTGTCTTTGGCTATAAAGCTGCATATAGTACCTACCAGATAATGGTAATGTTAAACTTAAGAGAAATTAAGTGGACAGGTTAGCACAATGCTCCAGAGAGCAAGTATGAAATGAACACTAGTTATAAACATAATATGTCTGTGTGGATGGTCACCATGTGACAAGAACATTCAAACTATGTTTAAAAAGAGCCTGAAGGTAACCAGGGCCTGATCTAGAATTCATTGTGCCCTTGCCCCAAATGTTCTCAGTGAGGTCTTGAGAGCACAGATATAACTAGAGTCCTTGGATTTGCCTTCAAATGCTGACTTGCTTACAGTCATGCTTATTCCAAGCCAGGATATTACTGAAGGTTTAGCTGGGAAGTACAGATCACTCATTTCTTGGATTGTAGAATACTTAGTATATCCTTAAGTCTGATCTATCCATACTGTATTTTAAAGTAATATGGTCTTAAGTTTTCCACTTCTTTGGAGCTAACCTAAATTGCTCATGTGGCCATCTTAACAGGATTTGGAAGAGAAGGTAAGATAGGCGTATGTAGGATCTCTGTTCTTCTAGAATGAACATAATCTAATTGCTGGATAATGACCTAGCTCCTTCCCCATTTCACTGTACAAGAATCTCTTTGAGGGTAGGACTAGTCTTGCTGTGTTTAGGCTTCTCTGACTTAGAATAGCACCTGGTAATGCATAGCCAGTTGGCTGAATGAATAAATGAGACAATGAATTCAAAGATTAAGTGAGTAATGCAAATGATGTATGTATGTTATACCTACATAAAGATGTGTGCTACCAGGGTGTGAGGAACACAGAGGGAGGTACACTTATGTGTGACAGCTCATTTCTTACCTGTGGGCAACACTGCTACCACCAGCAGTGGATAGGCAATGGGGCTGCAACTACTTTGGGCACCACAGTACTTCTGACATTCTGAAGGCACAACACATGCCACGTGATCTGCAAAGGAAGTAACAATTGCATCTGTAAACAAGCCTTAGATAAACTCTAAAATCTGAGCTCAGAACAAGGGAAGCAAATCAGCAATCATATTCACATGAAGATGTCAGATTTCAGGTCCACTGATGGTGCCCCCAATTCATGATTATACACACCATCAGGAATTTTGGTAAGGGCTAGAATTCATGCTTGTAGAAGTCAAATTAATAAGAATTTATAACTCATACATAATTCAAAGCAAGTCACAGGCCTCAAAAGCCATTCAATTTTCCCAGGTATGTGTTACTAAAGCCAACTGATCTTTTTTTTTTTTTTTACATATTAACAAGGGAGTAACTCATAATCCTACATCTTTGTTCCTGAGAAGGGTGTTTACTGGGAATCAGGTCTTAAAAGAGCAAAGGGACTATTTTCTAATTTATTTTGAAGTACCAGCCATGAGACTTAACAAAACTTGGTTTTGTGAAGATCCTTTTGGGGAATGTTGAGACTTCAATAGAGTCTTCATTGTGTCAAAACTAGAAATGTGTATGGATTAAAAAAGAGTCAGAGCTGGACACCAGTGGCTCAAGCCTGTAATGCTAGCTACTCAGGAGGCTGAGATCTGAGGATCGCTGTGGCTCAAAATGGTAGAGCACTTGTCTTGAGCTGAAGAACTCAGGGACAGCACACAGGCCCAGAGAGTTCAAGTCCCACAAGCACTACAACAAAAAGTCATGTCCCAAGTGTTAGGATGATAGTTGTCCACTGCATATGTCACTTAGTACAAACACTTGTTCTCTGTTTTGTATGGCTTTCTCTAAAGCCATTGCAAGACACTCTTCTGAAAGTAATCTACTCAGCCCCTGTGGCAGCACCTATTGGATTTAATGAATAGATCTATTGTTACCCAGAAAAACAGGACAAACTAGTAACAATACTTTGAAATGAGAGGAAATACATATGTGGAATTACAAAAGCTCATTAAGGGAAAGAGGAATGTTTTAATAGTATTTAGTGGGAAGAATGTATGGATTTTGCTCCAAGTCAGGCCTACTGCGGGGCTACATTAGGCCTCCAGAATGCTTTATGAGTTAAGTGAGGCCATGAAAGGTTGTCCCTTTGCTTGTGAGAAGCAGCAACAGTATCTATGAGATCCTAGCATGGTGTCTGACAAACAGGGTATGATGATGTTTGTGATAAAATGGAGCAACCTAATCCCAAAGTAATAGTGGGGAATTAGGCTGTAACCACTGGAAAAATGGTTGAAAGGGGTGACATTGATCAAGATTTATTGTATTCATAAACTGCTTTGTTAAATGGCAACTCCTTTGTGTATCTACTCATTTTAATACATTCATTTGCTTTCTTGTGGGAATTTCTAGCTCTAGAATTTTGTCTTTCTATGTATATCAACAGTTTCTGACAGTCTTCCATTGCACCACATCACAAGAAAACATTCTTAGTCATCCCAATAAGCAGTATACCATGGAAGACCTAATAACTGCAAATACTCTCACATCTCTAAGAGAGGAACAGCTGATTAGTGGGAGCACATCAAAATCAAAAGTTTACTTGGGAACAAGATGCGGCTTATCATTCCTGGTATGACAATGAAGAACATGGGCAGTAGCTTCAAGTACCCATACAGGAGGCAGCCACCTTTCATATGAGACATATTCTTCCCTGCCAATAATCGCTGGACAGAAACCTGTCAAGGAAACACAGGTAAGCAAACAAGTGATGGTCCCAACAGGATGTCTAAAGTCTGAACTGCCTCAATGCATGGACCAGAACAGTCATGGCCATCTGTAACAGTGAGATATGCTCCCTGTAAGCTTTTGCCAAGGATGCTCCATTCTCTTCCAGATACCTCTAGACAATCCAGGACTGGTGACACAAGTGTGATCATATAACACATTTTGTCTTAGTGTACAGCTGCCAGATGGGACTAGGAATTTGCATGTTGTGACCTCAGCCTCAATGATAGTACTTCACACTAGCCATGGGGGAGTTGCTGTCTCTTGGAAAGAACACATGTCCTTCCTGTGGACCACAGGTTTGATAGAATGAGGCTTTTGTGACATCAATCAAAGTGAAGTTGGGTCCCTGGCCACAGATGAAAAAGAGAGAGCGATGAACTTCATTCCTCAAAAGTGAAATTAATGACCATAGACATTTAATGGAGACCTTAAATTGTAGAGTCTTCCAGGCAATGCTTCCAGGCACATTTCACAGTTTTGGAAAAGCCTGCTTGCTCTAATGATGAATGGGATCCTCCAGCCAGCAAGTGGAGAATCATTTAGTAAAGAAATAAATGCATGGACCAGAGCATCAAAATAACTGATAGGCACAGGAAATGAGTGACTGCAAACATACACTGCAAGCTCATACCTAGAAAAGGTCCACAAGAATGAACCAACATGATGACAATGTAATCTAGGGGTGTGAGGATTAAGGATGAGAATTTTCTTTTTGTTTTTCCCTTCCAAAGTGTACTCATTTAATAATAGAGAAAGAACACCAAAAATGACCCTAGCTCCAATCAGCAGGTACGGATTCTTGGGAAGTGTAATCACCAGTGTACTGCCGGCCTGTACTATCAGCATAGTAATACATCATACTGATAATAGATTCTGTTTGAAATGACTAATCAATCCTTTCATGATGTTCTCAATAATTGTATAAGTAATCAAAGTTCAATGGAGGCGTTCCACTGATTTGTTGGCTTGTTCATCCTTGGCATCTTCTCTAGGCCTCTAAGGGAACTTTGAATACCACTTCCCTCACTTCTCACACTAGGCCCTTCATTTGATCTTCTCTTTCCTCTATCACTTCTCCAACTTCTTGTATAATTTATCCTATTATTATTATTGACTTATTTGCTTCAGGGTAACATCTTGAGTTGTTCCTAGATCCACGCTTTCTTGGCTATCGGCTCTTACATCATCCAAGTGGAGTGGTACTCACTTGTGTTTATTAGTGCTCTTTCATTGTTTATTTGATTCAACCTCATCCTCATGTTTTCATCAGGACCATCTTAATTTTGATTCCTGATTTTCTTTTTTCTTTGCTCTCACCATTCTCTTTCCAATTATCTCTTCTTCCTCTTCTCTTCTTTTTCTTCCTCCTCCTCCTCTAATTTGTGGCTTCTTGTTTCCTTGGTTGATGACACACTGAGGCTTGTTTGATTTCTTTGTTTTCAGTTTTCCTGCTTTTATAATTATGGGGAACTGAGCTCTGCCTCTACAGAAGCAGGCCCATTCAGAACATGGACAGGTGTTGGGGAGGTTTTTGGTCCAAGGGTTCTCTTTAGGTGGAGGCAACTGCAGTTTTTCTATGGGACAAGCTAATGCGGATGGCTTTCTGGGGTCCTAGGCTGCTGCTGCTAGCCAAAAGGACCCCTGGCCATACAGCTTGTGTGCCAGTTGTAGCACCAGCGACCTCATGTGCATGGCCACTTGGAGAAATCTATGTCTCAGGGCACAGGCATGGGCAATGACTCTAAGCGCTCCCACACTGGTGGCCACCCTCTCTTCCCTCATGGCCTCCTAGTCCTCTTGCTCCAAGGACGGCTCTACTGGCTGGCAGGCCAGCAGTGACACCCTCTGGACTACCACAGTAGGCAGTCCACCCAAGGGCTAGTGGAGGGCAATGTGGAGCAAGCTGACAAGGTCCCCTTGCCCCAGCCAGGGAATGTCCTGGACCAGGGATATGGCCACCTGTCTCCCCATGGGAGGCCAACTGCCTGGGTCTGGGAGCCAAACCCCAGAAGCCAGCTTGGGTGGTGCAGCTCAGGGCATGCTGCGCTCTCAACACTAACCTGAGGGCCTGGCAAGCCCTCTGCAACACAGCAAGGCAAGAGCTCACCAACAGGAGCCTGACTGCCCATATCCTTGAGTTTCCAGGCAGCCCAGACAGCAACAACAGTGCTGAGCTGGACCTAGAACACAGAAGCTCCTTTTAAGGATAATTTCTTGAAAAGTTATTTTGGCAATAAATAAAAATTGGAAGGGGAACAGATCATGGACGGCGATCAGGCCATAGGTGCCTGAGCATGCAGAGACATTGAGCAACAGTGGTCTTTAATTACCTGGTCAGCACACCCGTAGAACAGGGAGAGTGTAGAGGCACCAAGAATCAGTGCAGGCCAGGGGATGTCTCCAGAGATGGGGTCTCTGAAGATATGGAAAGCATCTGAGCGAGGAAGGTAGCATGCTGGCTTGGAAGTCCAGTTCCCTTCACTGATCACACTTGGAACAGCATGGAAGTACTTATCCACTAGCTCCTTATATCCTCCCACTTCACGAAAGGCTTTTAAAAACAAAAACATGCTTTTCAGTTCCTTGAAGAACAGAGTAACAAATAACTGAAGAACCAAGATTGCAGAGTGAAATGCAATGTGATCCATCATCTCTCATCTATGGATCACAATAGTGACACAAACTCAAGACCTCACATGGATAAGGAAAGACTAGCTTCTCCAAAGAAAAAGAAGAGGGAAATTGGAAGCTTCTTTCTGGGTCTGTTCAGAACATTTCTTTCCAAGGCTACTCTATCATGTGCTTATGTGAGCCTAGAACCCCTGTTCCAGTCTGGCTAACATTCCTCATCTAGTGATCCACTAATGAAGTGTGAGCAACAGACATGAAACACAAGCCAGCCTCTTCAGAATCTGCTTTGGGATTCATCTGCTGACAGAGCTTAAAATGTGATTGCTTCCATAGGGACTGAGGTTATATGCCTGCTTGAACCTCTTTTGTCTACATAGTTCATTCAGACACTTAGATCTAGCCATGCCTGAAGATAGCATACTCTGGGAAGTTTTAGTTGTAAAAAACAGTAACTTTAAAAAAATTTATTGTTGCTATTTAGTTTTGAAGAAAAATCCTTGTTATGTAGCCCAAGCTTGCCTTAAACTCACAAAAGCTAGTTTTGAACTAAAGTCCCACTATGCATATCTAAGGAAAATTGATCAAAATGTAGGTAAATATGCTTTTACCTTAAATGATGGGAAAATATTTAAGAAATTTCCCAGTAAAACTTTCTTCAGAATCGGGGCACTTTTCTTTTGCCATATTAAGTAACGTAAAATCTTAACAAATTACAAAAACACTATTTCAAATGTATTAAAATACCAACTTATCTGTTTTAATTTTTAAATATAAAACATGTTCCTTTTAATAGATTCAGTTTTTTTGTTTTCTTTTTAATTTTTATTGTCAAACTGATGTACAGAGAGGTTACAGTTTCATACATTAGGCACTGGATACATTTCTTTCTTTTTTTTTTTTTTTTTTTTGCCAGTCCTGGGGCTTGGACTCAGGGCCTGAGCACTGTCCCTGGCTTCTTTTTGCTCAAGGCTAGCATTCTGCCACTTGAGCCACAGCGCCACTTCTGGCTGTTTTCTGTATTTGTGGTGCTGGGGAATTGAACCCAGGGCCTCATGTATATGAGGCAAGCTCTCTTGCCACTAGGCCATATCCCCAGCCCCTGGATACATTTCTTGTACTGTTTATTACCTCCTCCCTCATTCCCCTCTCCTCCTTCCCCTAGACTCAGTTTTTGAAACAGGTTCAGAGTCATTTACAGCCAAGAATGGTGAATGAAATGATACTGAATGGCTATGAAATTAATTTAAAAAAGACTTCATGGCCTTCATAAAATAAATGTGAATTATTCATAAAAATAAATGTGAATAAAAGCAGTGAAACCAGCTGGTGTCTGTAATCCTAGCTTCTCAAGAGACTGAGAGCTAAGGCTCATAGTTCAAAGCCAGTCAAGACAGAGAAGCCCATGGAAATATTATCTTCAGTGAACTGATGTGCCAGTGAAAAGCATAGCTAAAAGATATTGGGACACAACAGAAGAATACCATGAGCTTTCCTTGGTAAGTACACTGTTAAAGTATAGAAAAAAAGAGAGAAAAAGTTGACAGTTAACCTCCAAAAATTTAAATTTAAATGAAGGAAGGGGTGACATTGTCAATAAGCACTGTCCTTATAACCTGATGTATGGAATTGTAACCCCTTTATATAACCGCTTAATAATAACAATAGAAAATTAAGTTTATATAACATCAATCATGTTAAAAAATGTTAACATTAAAAAAGAAGTCATATCATGTGTAGAATACACCTATACATTAATGACCAAGGGAAGCTACTGTTAAGAAACATGGCAGAGTTGGGTGCTAGTGGCTCACATCTGTAATTCTATCTACTTAAGAGGCTAAAATCTGAGGATTCTAGTTAGAAGCCAGCCAAAGAAGAAAAGTCCATGAGACTCTTATATCCAATTAACCAGCAAAAAGCCAGAAGTACAGTTATGACTAAAGTGATAGAGTGCCAGTTCTGAGTTTTTAAAAAAGTGATTGCCATCTCCGTTTTATTCCTAAACTCTTCTTTCTTCCCCAATGAATAGAAACCTAACATTTACTACCATGACTCTTGACAATGCTTCTGGGTACCAAGGGCTCCAGACTCACCTGTGAGCTGAAGGTACTCATGGCCTTGCATAGGTCTAGATCAAAGAGTCTACCCTGTTATCTAGTCTTTTTAACAGCAATACTTACTATAAATCGTTAACAATAATGATCCCAAAAGCATAATGCCAGCTTGGAAGGCCTCAGTATAAACTACAGCTGTCAAACCACCTGAAGAGGGAAAAGAAAGAGAAATGAAGGCCATGCCCGATGGTGCTGACAGATCTCCTCAATCATACTTTATTCCTTTGAATCATTGTGTTATTCAATTACTTGTGCTGAGGTTTGGGAATTCTGTTTTCTTCTTTTTATCATCATCCTTCATGATCTTTTATAAGATTCTTAATTACCCTTTTGTGTCCCAATTTCCCTTTACTTTTTTTTTAATGACAATCTGGTAGTTAGATTAAGCAAAAAATGTACAACTTTCATCAAAAGGCTTAGCTTGGATGTAACAGCAAAATTCCCACTAGACAGTACCTCTCTGTCCAATAAATGTCCAAGCATTACCAAATTTCTTCTGCGAAGCAAAAATCCAGTTTCCATTTCCAGGAACTGTGAATGATTGACTGAAAATATGCCACTCTCCACTCTGATTTTTTTTTCACTTGAACTATGGTGAATAAGAAGGGGTAAACACTAACATCCAAGATTTGTTTATTTGTTTTGTTTTGGTTGCCAGTTCTGGGACATAGACTCAGGGCCTGAGCACTGTCCCTGGCTTCTTTTTGCTCAAGGCTAGCACTCTACCACTTGAGCCACAGTGCCATTCCTGGCTTTTATCTGTATATGTGGTGCTGAGGAATCGAACTCAGAGCTTCATGTATATGAGGCTAGCACTCTACCACTAGGCCATATTACCAGCCCCACATCCAAGATTTGTACTGTACCTGGAAGAAAGCACATGGCAATCTAGTAGAGCCTTCCTTGGATAAAAATTCCTCTCTAAGGGCCTGGGCCAGGAAGCCTAAAGCCCATGCCTCACTTCCACCTTTTCTCTTTTTGTGCTTCCCTAGAAACTTGCAATACCAGGCTTCACTCAGATCCGCTCTCACATGACCCTACCAAGCCAATCATACTTTTAGATGGTAGGACACCACTTACATATCTCTCCCTCTGTTATTTTCTGTCTATGACTGACACTCAGGAAATCTAGGGGAAGTGCACTAAGTAGATAATGTTTGAATCAACATAAATTCCTGGATGGTTAGAGCAACCTCACCTGTTATGGTATAGATACCAGCGATGGTCAACAGCAGTAGGGCAGTCTGGTAAATATCTACATCCCAAACCATTTTCAAAAACATGGCACCATAGCAGATCTCCAGCTGAAATATGTACAAGGTCAGCAAGCTGTACTTCATTTCCAACAAAATTAACAATAATCAGAGAAATGGGCCTCAAAAGCCATATTCAAGTGGTGATTACTGGTTAGCATCCCACAACCTGTAGAAGCTGGGTAAGGTCTACCCAAGGCTTGGGTTCAGCCAAGCTCAGTACTTTTAGGACTGGAGTTAACACAACTGAGCCTCTGTCACTCTCAAGCCTCTGCATGGGGAATGGGCTCGGTCAGTCGTTCTTGTAATTATGCCTCTAGGAAAAATCCATGAGGCAACTGCTTAGAGGTTTCTGAACAGAACCAGATGATAAATATTACTGACATTTCAAGTTACACATTGTCTCAGGTTAACACAACCTTTTAAAACTGTAAAAGTCATTTTTAGTTCAGTGATTGTACAAAGCAGATCACTAGCTAGACTGCCCTAAGGATCAGATTTTTTGACCCTGGATTAATTTATACTGAATTCAAAATATTTTCAGTCTTTAAAATATTTTCATTCTTCAAATATTTTCAACATCATTTATCTGGATAGCTTCTTGCTTACTGTGGCTCTCTAAGCAAGGGATACAACTGGTAGAACTTCATCTAAACATAATGTCACAAGATAGTCAGCAGGGTTCAGCAGGCCCTGATTTACCGAACTCAGTCACTATCTTGAAGGAATGACGAGGTGGCTACACAGATACTTTCCATGTAGTGTTATCAATGCTGCCCATTCAGTTATTTTTGAAACATCTCTCAAGTGTCTTATGCACTAAACATACTCTCAGCAGGTGGGAGGAAGGGGGACAAAAATCCAGGCAAGACCCTTATCTCAGGAAACTTGCAATGAAGAAGCAAGCACACAAAAATTACTCTCATGCAGATAAGCATTCCAAAGAAAAGCAGATCAGTGGAGCAGAGATTAACTAGGCCCTTCCTCAGAAGGTCTTTCCAAGGAGGTGGCATTTTGCTTTCCATTAATGATGGAGCTAGCCACCTAGAAGAACATTTCAGACTGTGGCACAAGTACAAATGGCCTGAAGAGAGACTGTGCTGGTTTAGGGGTTGGAGATGAATGAATCAGGCAATGTGATTACAGGGGGGTAAATTAAGAAATGTAATCCACAGAGGCAGTCAGGGTCAGCCCTGTTGTCTTGCACAGAAATTTTCTTGCAAGGGGTGGAAACTCCTGGATGGTTTTGAACACATTTTCTAATTACATGAGATGGATGAGCCCAAGGTTGTCTTGGAATAGAGAGGCAAGACCTGTAACCCATGCTGGGAGGTAAGATAGATATTCTTCTGCTCTTTTTCTTCAGCACAGTATTCTGAAGCTATTAACACTAAGGTTGAGTATGACTAAACTACTTCAACTCACAGAAGCAAATGAGTACAGAATAAGGAGCTAGAATAATCTAGCATAATCCTGTTAGTTTTGTTTCCATTTAAGAGTTTTCTCTGTCTTGGGCTGACTCTGTCATAACTCACCGAAATCCTACTGAAGATATGGAGGATTAAATACAGAACAGAAAGTAACAGCTGGATTCGGATGCTACCAAATCTCTTCCTCAAATACTCTGGCAATGTCACCACCTGTGCAAGCAACAAGACAAATTTCTATGAAGATAATGAGGTTTGAGGGGGCAGCTCTGTGGGGATAAACCTTTCTTACAAAGTGCTGTTTGCACAGTCTCAGATGGTGAGCATGGCCCATAAGTATAATCACTGACTTTCTTTTCTTTTTTTTTTTTTTTTTTGCCAGTTCTGGGGCCTGAACTCAGCTTGGACTCAGGGCCTGAGCACTGCCCCTGGCTTCTTTTGCTCAAAGCTAGCACTCAACCATTTGAGCCACAGCAACACTTCTGGCTTTTTCTGTTTATGTGGTGCTGAGGAATTGAATGCAGGGCTCTGTGCATGCTAGGCAAGCACTCTACTACTAAGCCACATTCCCAGCTCCGAAATCACTGACTTTCATACCAATCAAGATGGGAAAAAATGAGGAAAGAGATGCAATTGATGATATGTCATGCTTACGAAATAATCAAGCAAAATCAAGTGCCTTAGTTCCTACTGCAAGCATAGCCAGGGATTCGAACCTGATTCCACTGCTCTCTGGCCTCTCTCTATGTCAACACTGTTCATCTAGGTGTTGGTCCTCCAAAGATTCTGCTGTTTCCCTAGCTCAGGTTGTATGTATCACAAATTACACAATTACGCTCTCTGTGTTCATGATTTCTCTGGAACCTAGTGAAGACCTAGCTCATAGTAGGGAATCAGTAATTAGTCAGTATTGTCCCACTTTCTACCCTGGATACACAAGTATGTACCTACTCATATATCTATCTCAAATTCTCCACCTGCTTGATGAATACTTGCCTGGGGACTTCCCAAGAACCATACGCCCTTTAACAAGCATGTGTATCTGTCATTATTCTAATCAGTTTTAGGTTCAATCATATTGGGCCACTGGTGGTTCAATGAGGTTCTAGGCTTCCCAAACTGTTTCTATACTTACTGTCTGTATGAGTTTGCTATGGTTGCATAACAAAATAGGGCAGTTTGGGTGGCTTGAACGAATAACTCTTTCCTCATGATCCTGTAGGCAATAAGTTCAAGGTCTCAGGGTATGAATCCTTCTGAGTGCTATAAGGATGTTTTCTAGGTCTTGTTCTTTGGCTTATCAACACAATACTTCTGGGGCTGAAATAATCAGTTATTGCAATAGGAGAATATCAAAGTCATATCTTCTTTTTTTTTTTTTTTTTTTTGGCCAGTCCTGGGCCTTGGACTCAGGGCCTGAGCACTGTCCCTGGCTTCTTTTTGCTCAAGACTAGCACTCTGCCACTTGAGCCACAGTGCCACTTCTGGCCGTTTTCTATATATGTGGTGATGGGGAATCAACCCTAGGGCTTCATGTATAGGAGGCAAGCACTTTTGCCACTAGGCCATATTCCCAGCCCCTCATATCTTCTTCTTATGCTTAGCTATTCCCATACGTTTGTAAATTGTGTGTGTGGTGGGGGGAGAGGGAGGAGAGAGAGAGAGAGAGAGAGAGAGAGAGAGAGAGAGATACTAAGAGAGAGAGATACTGAGAGAGAATCTTCTGTCTCTGAAACCTGGGGAGAAAATAAGTTTATTTTTTTTATTCTTTTTTATTTTTTTGTTAAATTTTTATTGTCAAACTGAGGTACAGAGAGGTTCCACTTTCATATGTTAGGCATTGGATACATTTCTTGTACTGTTTGTTACCTCCTCCCTCATACTCCCCTCCCCCTATTTATTCTTGAGTCTTTCCTATTTCTACTCTTTGGCCAACCCAATTGACTATATCTGACTCTAGACTTTATCTGTCTGTTTAGCTCTGTCTCTGTCTCTGCTTCTGTCTCAGTCTGTCTTTGTCTCTCTCTGTCTATCTCTGTCTCTGTCTCTCTCCCCAGTGGCATTTTCAGTATTTAATCAGAATCTCATGCTTGCTATGTACTCTGCATTTATGGAGTCATTCTTCTAGATGTTTTTTATGTGCCTGTATGGGAGTGTACTCAGGGTCTGGGCATTTTCCACTAGCTATTTTGCTTAAGGCTGATGCTCTACTACTTGAGCCCAGCTCTGCTTCTGGTGTTTTAGTAGTTATTCAGAGATAAAACATCTCATAGACTTCCCACTCTAGGCTGGCTTCACACCTGGGTCTTCTGGCCTCAGGGTCCTGAGTAAGTAGGATTACAAGTGTAAGTCACTGGCCTCCAGCCCCTTTTCCTCTGTTAACTTTTGAGATAGACTCTCACATTTTGCTCAGTGGAGCCTCAAACAGAATCTTTCTATTTTTCCCTGCTACAGCTAGAAACAAAGAAGTAGTTTACTGCTACAGGCATGTGCCATTGCATGTAGTTTTGTCTGTTGAGATAAAAATCTCATGATTTTTTTTTCCTAGACAAACTATGCAATATGCTGAGGAACTAAGATTCCAAGTATGGGCTACCACACCCAGTTCTGTATTGTAAATATGATCATCTTAATTTCCTATATGTCAGGAGGTTTATGTTATCTTTAAAAAATATATTCTGTCTGGAGAGAGATGTTTCTCAACTCTAGCCAGTTCTTAAATATAATAAAGGGCTTAGGCTGGAGTGTACTGTGGATAGGCAGGTTAATCAATCAAGACCTCCTTTACCTGGCTAATGCATCTCTGGGGACATTATTCTGCCTCAATTATTCCAGTATCAGATGCTATGCAACAAGGGATCATCTCTAGATTCAAAACCTTGCTAAAATCAAACTAGGCTGGTTGGATGGAAAACATTCATTCTGCCTCTTCCACAGAAACCTCATTAATAGACATGTCCCACACCTTCCCTTCATTCCTTTCATCTGTCTCTTAACCATCCTGGTGTCTTTTTCATGTGTCAAATGTGTCTCTGGGATTTGGGGATGTAATGAATTTTATTTGTCCTGAGCTTCTGTTTCTATTCTTGTGGTCAAACCCAACTGCTCAGCTCATAAAACAAAATAAAAAGTTGTGTATACTGGGATTCTCCACTAAGCATTTACTGATGATTTTGTGTGCTTATTTGCCATTGGTATGTTTTTTTTAGTGAAAAATACATTCAAATCTTCAATTTATTCAATCATTTCAAACCCTTGTATTAGAAAATTAGAAGTTAAGTTGTAAGCTTTACAATATTTTCTCCTGGTCTCCAGCTTGATATTTTGGTTTCTCATAATCTTTTAAAGAGTAAAACTTGAAATTTCAATGCAGTCCAATATATCAATTTCTTTCTTTGTGACTTGTGCTTTGTGTATCCTATCTAACAAATTATTACTACTTGATCACTTAATATGTAAGAGAATGTTTTACTTGGTCTAAGGTTCTTGGCTTTGAGCTTTATCTTTTTCTCATTTTTTTGCCAGGCCTGGGGCTTCAACTCAGGGTCTGAGCATTGTCCCTTGCTTCTTTTTGCTCAAGGCTAGTACTCTGCCACCTGAGCCACAGTGCCACTTCTGGCTTTTTTTTCTATATATGTGGTGCTGAGGAATTGAACCTAGGGCTTCATACATACAAGGCAAGCACTCTACCACTAGGCCATATTCCCAGCCCCTCTCATTGTTCTAAATATGTTATTACAACATTTTTGGCCAAGTTTCTAGTGGGAAGTTAACTGCTGCTATGTGATTCTTTCCTGGTATATAATGTGTTCTTTTTCTCTAACCAATTTCCAGATTTTTCTATTCATTTTTGCTGTCTGCATCTCATCAGTTTCCAACATATCTAGTAAGTGCTTATGTCTTGTAGGACAAGTCTGTCCTCTTTTTTCTTGGTAGCAATATCCTTGCTACGTGTGTGTGTTGTGTGTGTGTGTGTGTGTGTGTGTGTGTGTGTGTGTGTGTGTGTGTGTGTGTGTGTGTGTATTCTTGCCCTGGGACTTGAACTCAGGTCCCGGTGCTGATCCTAAGCTGTTTTGCTCAAGACTAGTGCTCTACTACTTGAGCCACAATCTCCTCTGCTGGCTTTTTCAGTGCTTAATTGGAGATAAGAGGCTCAGGTTCATTCCTGCTGGGGCTGGCTTTAAATGGTAATTCTCACAACTCAGTCTCTTGTAGGATTCCAGGGATGAGCCATTGGCACAGGCTTACTCATGCTACTTTTATAGGTTTGTTCTTCTATGGATATGTCAGAACCAGATTCTCAAGTTCCTTGAAATCCTGATTGGATTTTGTGTGGAATTATATTCCATGAACTGGCAACTTAACAGTTTCAGAACACTGAGTCTTCCAATCATTCACTATTTGTTTCTTCATTTACTTAGTTCTTACTTCTAAACATTTAAAAGGGTTCCTATAAAATCCATAAAAGACAAACTGTTGAGTAGGCAGGCCCTTTTGGGGGCCTTTACTCAAGGCACAGTGATATATTTTAGGCATCTCAGGATTGAGAGAAGTCAGTAGGAAAAGAATGAGAAATTTAATTGTCCTTCAGATTGTTACTAATACATAATTCAACATTTTCTAGAAAATATATTATACAGAATTGAATAATGGATAATGGACACTTACCTCAGCCTTGATGTAAATAGGAATAAATATCCAACCAAGAACAAAGAGCATTAAGATAGTCTGAAATGAAGAAGAAGAAAAATCAGGCCCATCTAGGTCAAACCATTAAGTGAAATGGTTTTGATCTGTTTTAGGCATCATTACCAGGTACTAACAAGTGAATGCTCCAGAACAAAGAACTTAGCTTAGCTTTCAAGCTTATGATAGTTTTCTATAAAAGATTACTAACTTTAAATTCACATATAATTGACATGAAAAATTTTACTTCTGATCATTGTTTGATGCTGCCCTGGCAGGAAAATCCTTGAATGTCTTACCTCCAATTAACCAGCAAAAATCTGGGACTGTGGCATGGCTCAAGTGGTAGAGCACTGGCAGAGTGAAAAAGTGAAATACTAGCAGAGAGAGAGAGAGAAAGACAGAGAGAGAGAAATAAAAGCAGGAGGGAACAATGAAGGAATGAGTCAGACAATGGAGGTAATAAGGATGAATATAGTCAAAATACATAGTATAAGAATATGCAAATGTTATAATTGAATCCATTATTTGGCATGAGTAAGACCAGAAGGCTTTAATAGTTATTCAAGTTTGAAAGAAAGTTTCTGGGCTTGTAAGTTTTATTTAATCAGTGATGAAAGTGGAGGTTAGTAGCAGTGGAAGATATGACTTACATTCCATTCTAAGGCCCCAACAGCGATCCCTGAAGAAGCTCCTAGTCCAGCCAGGCCCATAAAGAGGCCACTGCCAGTGTTTGCAGCAAAAAGAGAAGTGCCTATCTGAGAGTCACAAGATAATTATGTATCAGAACACTAAGTAATATGTCAAGAATTAATTCTCACAAAGGTTAACTTGCACTGAATTTCACATTATCTTCAAAGGCAGAATTTTTTTTCTTTTTTAAATTTCCATTCATGTTTCTTTTGCAGCTTCTATCACAAATTAGAAGAGGGCGATGAAAACTATGCAACCACCGTCCTCACACACCACTACTATAATCTTAATTCCCTAAGACAGAAACATTAGCAGGAGTAGGGTGTCTCTGAAACAATTTAAAACCATGGAAACTGGTTATGTATAGGATGGTTAATTAAGATTAATTAAGGGGGCTGGGGATATAGCCTAGTGGCAAGAGTGCCTGCCTCGGATACACGAGGCCCTAGGTTCAATTCCCCAGCACCACATATAGGGAAAACGGCCAGAAGCCGCGCTGTGGCTCAAGTGGCGGAGTGCTAGCCTTGAGCGGGAAGAAGCCAGGGACGGTGCTCAGGCCCTGAGTCCAAGGCCCAGGACTGGCAAAAAAAAAAAAAAAAGATTAATTAAGGACAATGTAGCATACAGAAGGAACAGGTAGTTCTGTAAGTGATAAGCAATCTATAGTTGACCTAATCCTTAAAAATTGATGTGTGTATTTTATAATTGTGTACATAAATATATATGCATGAGGGAGGATATATATATGTGTGTGTATCTATACACACATATATACATACACACACATACAAACTCACATATATATATGAATAAGACATTTGTTCACATCACAATTCAAATCTGTTACTTTCAAAACAAAAGTCCTCCAAGCATATAAAAGAAACAAAATAGTATAAACGCAATAGTAATTTTTTTTTCCATTTTTGGATTAGCAGAAGTTTTTCCAAGGGGTTTTCTTTTGATATGTCCACATATTCAAACAACATATCTTTATCATCTATCTCCATCAGTCTCCTTCATCCACACTCCATTCTCATATCAATCTCAACATATTTCATGGTTCCAATTTCACACATTTTGAACATATTCTCCCTCCTTTATGCTCTCTGTTTGTTCTTCTACCTTCCATTAATACTCACACCTATGATGGGACATGTTTTACATTTCTGTCACTCATTTTACTAAATTGCATGATAATAGTTAAGGGATGTCATCATGATATTTTACACATGCATATTGAGAACTTTAATGAGATTGATGGTCTCACTCTCTCTCCCCCCATTTCTCCTACTCCCTATCATTCAGCCACTTTCAGTGAGTTTCTTTTGCCACCATCCCAATTCATAGATGCCATATAACATTCTCTTATGCTGCCCCCAAACCACTGACCCTCACAAAGAATCCCACAATTACAGATAAATTCTATAAATATATGTATATGTGATCCTATATGTGTTTACACATGTTAATCTTTTAGGGGATAGAAAACATGCGATCTTCATCCTTTTGAACCGAGACTACTTCACTCAGGATGATAAGCTCCATTTCTATCCATTTCCCTGCAAATGAAAACATTTCACTCATCTTCATGCATGGTGTTGAGTGAAAGGGAAAGGCCTGGCTAGGGATATACAATGTGGATCTGCTAGGATGCAGCTAACATTTAATACCAGGAGACCAGAAAGACTGCCTGGTAAGGAGTGCAGTTGGAGGTAGGTGAGAAACCAAGGAGCCTCCAGCAGGTCCAAATAGTGCCTGAGGACCTCTTCATCAGAACCAAGCAGATGGGACAATAGGGTAAAAATAGCCAGGGAAAGTGAGCAGAAAAAGAAAAAGGGATAATTGTGAACCAGATACCCAGCAAACCCAGCCATCATGAAGACAGAGCTGACACCAGATAGGCAAGATGGAGGTCACCAGTGAGTCTGATAAAGCCATTGAAGGCCATTGGATACTTGTTGATTGGACACAAAATATTAAACACAAATGTAAAAGTGAAAAGAGTAGTAAGTTGCTATTGTATTCCAGTTTTCTTTAGTAATACTATTATGTATTTTGTTTATAAGCAATTACCTTAATAATGAGGAAAAAAGTCACAGAAAGAAACTGGTAAATCAATTAGCTGCACAGATCAGGATTTCAAGCATATTAGTGTCTTCTAAAAACCCTTCCAAAAAAAAAGAAAGAAAAATCCTCCCAAGTGTACAGTCTTACAAAGTAACATGACAGTAGATTCTGCTTTTTTAAGTACAAAATGCACCTCTTTAAGGCCACAAAGCAACTTAGCCTAAATACTGCAGGCCTCATGGCACAAGAGGAGATTGTGTTACCAGAATCTTCTATGTAGGAGGCTGAATGGGAATAGTTCATTGCTCCACTGATTTATTCCTAATTGAGCTTACAAAAAAAGAAAATTAAAGACTAGTTCAGTTAAGAAGAGGGATCCTCCAGGTCTCCCAGCTAAGGAAAGTAAGGCTCTTCTTGTAGGCTACCTGGTTATCACTTAATGGCTGTGCCTTTCTCTCCCTACAAATAATGGCATAAAACTGACCTAAAACTTCTATGAAGTGCTTCCCTGATGCAAGAAGTCACATCCTTGCTAGAGGACTGGTTAACATTTGAGGACAGAATCAATGGGTAAACTATTCTTTAAAGGTATTTTAAAGACAGATGGCAAGAGTATCATTGTTAGAGACCAGCCAGGCCAAAAAAAAAAAAAAAAGATCAAGAACCTTATCTCAACCAACAGATGGTGTTGCACACCTGTCATCTCAGCTTATATGGAAGGCATAAACAGCAGGATTACAGCTAACAGTCCAGGTAGAAAACAGTGTATCTACAACAACAACAACAACAACAAAATAACAACTAAAGTAAAAAGGGCTAGAAGTTTAGTGCTTACCTAACAAGTGCAATTTACTATGTGGGAAATGCATGCACACTGTTATGTGGTGAATTTATGGAGTGACCCTGGCTCAAGCATAGCTGTCTCACCTGGGTAGTCTCTTGCACTCCAGCACACACGTCTGCTGCTGGTGGCCCTTTACTCACAATAAATTAGCTCATGTACAAACAACAAAAGATTTTGTCATACGCTCTGCCTCCCTCCAACCAGCACCTCTAAGTTTTAGAATCTGCTCTTCTCTCTGCCCAGAAGTACACTTAATTCACTTGGAAAACACCTACTCTACCTACAAATCCCTCACTCTACCTCTATCAGTCTTTCTCTGTATAACTGTACCAAAGGCACAAGTTATTCTCTCACCCCTATTCTTTGCCTGTGTACTTTGTAACAGTCTTCTTGTCCTGCCCTGTAATGTTCTGTAATTAGTTTACTATGCAGTCTGCTGTAGTTCTAGATTCTTCACTTACACAGAGTAGGATGTGCTTTCTACAAATATACTCCAACTTAGAACAATGCTTTGTATACATTGGGTACTTAATAAATGGAACCAAACTAAAGTGAGTTGAGAAGAAACAAATAAGAAAAAAAACCTAAGTTAAACAAACTACTAATTACATGGCATCCTTGCTGCGGAATGTTATACATTTGTAATACCACCATTTAAGAATCTGAGCAGGAGGATTATGGGTTCAAGATGAGCTGGGCTACACTATGTCTCCAAAATAAAAAGACATCCCTACTTTAGTAACTTGGAATTATTTGGGGGAATAATACATCTAAATAAAACACTAAAGTACTAAGCAAGGTAAATACATACAATCCTCTCAACCTGTTACTGCTTACTCACCAACCACCATGTTAGATTTCCACCAGCCAGGAAGAAGTCTTTTACTGTAGCACGGTTGTGTGACAATACAGCCTAAAATAGAAATAAAACACCCCAGTGGAATACCAGAAACCTAACTGCCTCAAAAATACAGTTCTTACACTCTTCATATCTATGCCATCACTTATATATTCTGCCTGCCCTACCTGTAAGTTCTGCATCTTTAGATTCAACCAAAAAAAAATTCTTTTAAATCAGAAACAGCTGGGAATATGGCCTAGTGGTAGAGTGCTTGCCTAGCATGCATGAAGCCCTGGGTTCGATTCCTCAGCACCATTTATACAGAAAAAACCAGAAGTGGCACTGTGGCTCAAGTGGTAGAGTGCTAGTTTTGAAAAAAAAGAAGCCAGGAACAGCACTCCGGCCCTGAGTTCAAGCCCCATGGCTGGCAAAAAAAAAAAAAAAAAAAAAAAATCAGAAACATTCTACCTATACTGGGTGAATATCTTGTGTTTCCTGCCATTGTTCTTTAATACAGTTTGTAAGTATTATTTACACTTCAGATATTATTAAGCCATAGTCTAGAGGTGATTTAAAGTACACAGAGATAATTGGGTCACTAGTGTCTGTGCCAGTAAATCTAGCTTTGTGTATATGTGTCTGGTACTGGGGCTTGAACTCAAGGCCTCATACCCTTGCTTAGCTTTTTTCCTGAAGATGCAGAACTCCCGAGTAAGGCAGGCAGAATATGTAAGTGACAGCATAGATGTGAAGATAACGGTCATCATCACCATTACCCCGTCAAGGATTCATTATGAATACTGCTCAGGGCTTCGGTTCCAGGCAGCAGGTGCTGGGATATTTGACCTGGCTGATTCATTGGAGGAAGACAGTATGAAGCATGCGAAGGGGTGGTAGTCTGGTATGTCTTGGGTGATGAAGATATGTACTTCCTCTGGTGGGAAAGGCAAAGGGAGGGCAGAAAGGTGTCCTCTGAGGGCTCTGCTTAGACAAGGAATGCTAAGTGAGACCTCAGCCATGTAATGGGAGAGAGGTCAAAACCCAGTCTGGTGGAAGGTCCTGCCCTCCCCATAGGCCCCACCTTACCCATAAACCTATGCTCAGGACCAACAGGAGGTAAAAAACCGTCACCATCGTGTCCAAGGAGCTGTGGCTGTGGAAGCCCACAGTGGACCAGTTCCAGGTGACAGAATAGTAGTTCCCCAAGCCGTCCATTGCGAAGGCCCTGGGCCAGATCAGCTATGCTTGCTGAGAGGCGATAGCAACGTTCCCACCCCCACTTCCTGTCTGGGGTTGCAGGGCATGCCGGGAAGTGCAGCGCCTGCTTCTCTTGATCTGGGTCTGATTGCTCTGGAAACAGAAGGCCGTCAAAGAGGCACATAGTGATCTTGGGGCAGAGGTAGAAATCTGTCTTTATATAAGGTTGGTATATTGTCCCTGATGGGCCTGTTACACTCACTGTGATCAATTTAAATACTGAAAATAAAGCATGGTCCATTTCAGTGACTAAAATTTATTCTTCTTTTTCTCTCCATCCACCTTCTTGCCATTTGCTTACGTTTGTGCTCAGGTAACGAAGAAGGTTCTCAGGATGTTTTGCAGTTTGCCCTTTCATTGGCGATGAATGGATTTATAATCCAGGTCAAACATTGTTTTTCTGGATGCTTTTCAAAATGAATAGTATTTTAAGAAAAATATATATATATATATATATCTTAGTGGATATCAGATATCTTACACATTTTGTATGTTACCGGGTTAATTCTCACAGTAATATTGAGTCTTTGACTTCAGTCCTGCCCAATAGAAATAATGTGAAACACAGATACAATTAGAAGTGTTCTAGAAGCCATGTTTTAAAAAGTAAACAATTGGAAGTAATCTATTAAACCTAATATGCCCTAAATATGCAGTATAAAAATGTAGAAATAAATAAGTAACTTACATGCTTCTTTTCTACATTAAATCTATCCAGTGTATACTTTATACTCGTAGTATATTCTTGTAGTAATTATCTTAGATCACAATTGCTTAAATTTTATAAAAATCAGATATAAAACCAGGTCACATGTGCAGTTGTTTTAAACCTATTTAGACTTTATTTTCCTTTTAGACTTTATTTCCTTTTTGACTTTATTTTCCTTTAAATCTATGACAAAACTAATTAATCTATTTAGAATTTATCTGCTTAGAATGCATTTGTTTAGAATTTATTTGTTTTCAATTCTATGTCTGTCCAAGTCAAGAAAACTCACTGACATTTGTTCCCGACTCAATATATCAATATCAGATTCAAAGAAGAAATATATAATTTGAAAAACATTTTTAAATTCATCAATATGTCATTGTGCACTGCAAGATATTCCTGTAAGGGGCTGGGAATATGGCCTAGTGGCAAGAGTGCTTACGTACTATACATGAAGCCCTGGGTTCGATTCCCCAGCACCACATATAAAGAAAACGGCCAGAAGTGGCGCTGTGGCTCAAGTGGCAGAGTGCTAGCCTTGAGCAAAAAAAGAAGCCAGGGACAGTGCTCAAGCCCCGAGTTCAAAGCCCAGGACTGGCAAAAAAAAAAAAAAAAACTAAAAAAAAGATATTCCTGTAGATTTTACTCAGTACATTTAGATAAGGTAGTCAGATACGATTGTATTTTCTAGCACAGAGACAAGTTGGAGAAATATGTAAAATTATGTATTTATTTGTGTTATGAACAAGTCTTTATATTCATTCATGCAGATATCATTTCTGAAAGTTTTCATTATCACTTTGTGCTCATCCAACTTCTAAATGTTTTAATGACTAGTTTAACCTTTCTTGTAAGGAAAGTCTAGTGATATATTCTTTTAGCTTGTATATATCTGAAAATTCTTTACTTTGCCCTTTTATTTGAAAGATGTTTTGCTAGGTAAAACTTCTGTATAAATTTTATTTAATTCTATAATTTAAAGATGTAGCTCTTCTGTCTACCTTACATTGTCCCCATAAGAAGTCTTAAGCCATCCTTATCTTTCTTCCTTTGTATATAATGTCATGGTTTTTTTCTTTAGGCTATTTTAAATTTTTTATCTTAAATGAATTGGTTTAGGAAATTTATTATAATCTGGGTTGATTTTTTTTAAATGTTTTGGTGACTATGGTTTCTTGAATTTCTGGATCTGTGGAATAGTCTCCAAAAAACTAATAAACTGTTTCTAGTATTTCTTTTAATTCTTCTTACCCTTCTCCCACAGATCCCAGCTGCTTTGGCATTTGATCATATAGGAATGGGGAACTGTTTTTCTTCCAAAGGTCATTTAGATATGATAACATTATTGGTAGGCTATTCAAAATGATCAACACAAGCTGACAGGACACGGGAAGTTGGTGAGAAACATACATATCTGTCTTGTCAAGTATTTAATGATTTCATAAGATCCTTTATGGCTCATGGGTCTGATGTTCCCCACCCTTGAATCTTAAAGGTATCCCATAGGTGGCCTCAATACTCTGGTAATGTTCTTTCAGTTATTTAAATCTGCTTTCATGTTGTAGTTCCCACTGCTATGTATGCAAGTTCACTAACGTTTTCTAGTCTGAAACCATATTTTTATTCTTCATAACATTCATTGTGTTTTCAACTTGAATATTTTTTAAACTTTACATGAATTTACCACACTTGTTTGATCTTTCCTCTAGCTTCTTATATATACAGTATGGCATTATAGTAACTGTTGCAATGTCCCTTATTATCTATATTGATCTGGATATGCTCAGGGTTCATACTATTTTTTCCTGGGCATTTCTTTTTTTTTTTCAATTTTTTATTATCAAACTAATGTACAGAGAGGTTACAGTTTCATACATTAGGCATTGGATACATTTCTTGTACTGCTTGTTACCTTGTCCCTCATACCCCCCCCCTCTCCTCCCCCTTTCTCTTTCCCCCCATGAGGTGTTCAGTTCACTTACACCAAACAGTTTTGCAAGTATTGCTTTTGTAGTTGTTTGTCTTTTTTTACCCTGTGTCTCTCAATTTTGGTATTCCCTTTCAATTTCCTAGTTCTTTTTTTTTGGGGGGGGGGGCCAGTCCTGGGCCTTGGACTCAGGGCCTGAGCACTGTCCCTGGCTTCTTCCCACTCAAGGCTAGCACTCTGCCACTTGAGCCACAGCGCCGCTTCTGGCCGTTTTCTGTATATGTGGTGCTGGGGAATCGAACCTAGGGCCTCGTGTATCCGAGGCAAGCACTCAATTTCCTAGTTCTAATACCAGTATACACGGTTTCCAATATACTCAGGTAAGATTACAGAGATAGTGTAGGTACAACCACAGGAAGGTGATATAAGAACATCATCAATAATAGAAGCTACAGATACACATGAGATGTTGAAAGTAGTTACAACTGTGATATAACAATCGTTTCCATAACATGGAGTTTATTTCACTTAGCATCATCTTATGTGTTCATAAGGGTATAGCTATTGGGCTCTTGTGAGCCTCTGCTGTGACTTGCCTAAACCTGTACTAATTATTCTCAATAAGGGAGACTATAGCGTCCATGTTTCTTTGGTTCTGGCTCACTTTGGGCATTTCTTTTTTGAGTCAAGGTATTGGTATGCAGCTTAGGTCCCCCAAACTCATGATCCTTCTTTCTCAACTTCCTGAGTGCTGAAATTACAAACATGTATCCCTTTCCCAGTTACAAATCACTTTTGATTGGTTGACATTCTCCACATTATGAATCATATTTTCCTAGTTCTTTGAAGACCTAATGATTTGTGACTGTATCCTAGACATTGTGAAATTGATCAGAGGTTGTTAATTATGAGCCACTTGCAGTTAACTGCTTCAAATATTATTTTCTGCATAATGAAACTCTCTATAGGAAAATAGAGATGCAATCTAATGGACTATAAAACTGACGATAGTGACTGTCCCCACCTTAATGCCTTTCCTACTTTCATCATTTAATCTGAAATGAATTCAGTATCTACAAAGTTAGCATTTACAATCTGGCTCTTTGTCAATGTCCCCCAAGGGATTTGGTTGATTGAATTCTCTTTGTTCTCCAGGAAGTGACCAGGGGAGCAGTATTACTTAAAGTCTTCCAGAACAACGTGGACGTGAGGGCCTTTATAAATGACAGCAAATTTAGCTAGTGTCATATGCATGGTTTCCCATCCCTTTCCTTGTGGATCTTCAAAGTGTTGTTCTATTTGCCTCAGACACAGATTACTTTCCTTTAAAGTGTTGTGGAGTTTCTGGTTTTGTGGATATACAAATGATTTCTCTGTTTTTTTTCAAAGTCAAGATTTGTCTTCATTATTTGCTAATCATCATTTGAGTCATATCTCTCTCCTCTCTCTTTTCTCTCTCTTCTCTCCCTCTCTCTCTCTCTGTACATTTTGCCATTATAGTAGAAAACAGTTATGAACAACAACCACCAGAATGGGCATACTATGTTTCAAAACTTTATTTATAAACACTGAAATTTGAATTTCATGTAATTTTCCCATATCATAAAATGATAGTCTCTTTGTTTTGTTTTAGTGCCTACCCTGGGCTTAAGTTCAAGGCCTGGGCTTGTTCCTATGCTTTTTCACTAAAGCTAATATTCTACCTACTGAACTATACCTCCACTTCTGGCTTTTTGGTAGATAATTGGAGAGATAAAAGCCTCACAGTGTTTCCTGAAGTGGCTGGCATTGAACTGTGATCCTTAGGCACCAGCCTCCTAAGGAGCTAGGATTAGAGGCTGGGCCCAGCATGACAGTTTTTTTATTTTGTTTTGATTTGAAACACTGTAAATATGTTTTTATATTTACTGCAAGTCCTATAAAACTAGATGAACGTTGGACTGGATGGATCTCAAATACAACTTCAAGTAGATGGGCTCAGTTGCTGGGTCCAGTTCCTTAAGAGCATGGAAGAACCTGCTAATGCTTTCAGGGAAGGGACCCACCCACAAGAGTTATGACAATCAGATTCCTAGTGCTCAAGGTATCTCGTAGGGACTGCATCTTGAATCCCATCCTGGCGCTGAACCCTGGCTCACTCATTCTCTTATTTTATTCATATAAGGACAGGTTCTTGCTATGTATCCCAGACTAGTGTAGAACTCGGGATCATCATGGCAGCTGTGCACTACCATGTCCTACCTCAGCTTTAAATCTTGAATGCCTAAGAATTCTTTGAGAGCTTACCACCTCCTCTTTCCTACAATTCAACTTCAACCCAGATTCCAGCAGACCGCATCAGTGGGCAAGAGTGGCCATTGTATATTTCATCATCGCTGGGAGTCCTGCCCATTGATATGGTGTCTGTGCCTGATGGCCAGCCACAGGTTGGCATGGGCATAGATGCGGGTGTTGTGTACTTTGGCTCATCAGGTCCTGGGCTTGGAGCCTCAGCCATACTGTGTTGGGAGGCTTGTGCAATAGCCCTGCGAGTCCACTGACCAGCAGGTAAGGATGGCAGCATGGTGAGGCTTAGTAAGGAGAGATTCAGAGTATTCCAAGGCCCTTGCCCAGTGGGTTCTGCCCAATGAGTAAGCCCTCCTGAAAATGGCATCAGGGTTGCCGCCCTTGCAAGTCCCATGCCTGCTCACATCTCCTTTTCTTGAATTAATAGTGACAATTCCAATAGTTCTCTCCCCAGTTCCTCTTCTTACCTAAAGCCTCCTTCTCTCCTTCACTTCTCCCTGCCCCTGTCCCTCCCCTCCCTTTTTACTCTTCCCCTCTTACCCCCTCCTGATAAACCTACCTGCTGGATGAACTGGAGCTTAACTTCTGGTGTTCTGGCTCAGCCCTGTCTTCACTCCCCACTTCATATCATCATCCCACCCCTTTTGTCTCAACCTAGCCTCTCAATTTTCACCCTGCCCTCTCATCTCCATCATACTTCTCCTGTCTTACCCTGTACCCTCTTGTCGTCAAGTTGCCTCTCAGTCTTTGCTATGCCCGCTTCCCTCTCCCATTTTCACTGCACATTCCAGCAATTTGTCTCATCCTTCCTCCCTTCACCTGGTCATCTTGTCTTCACCACCTTTTCCTATCTTCATCCTCCCTCTTCTTCTGTCTTCCTCTGGCCCACTCACATCTTCATCTTGCTTCTCCTGGCTTAGCTACACCTCCTCGACCCTCTTCTCTCAACACTCCCCTTCTTCACTTTGCTCCCTACCATCTTAATCCCAGCCCCTCCCTCCTTTGCCCCACATCTCTAGTTCCTGCCTTGCCTGCTGTATGGTCAAAATCATCCTCCAGGAGCCTGGGTGTCTCATTCATGTAAATCCCAACTTTATGGGGAGACTAAAACAGGAAGACCAGGAATTTGAGGCCAGCCTTTGCTACAAAGCATGAACTTTCTAAAAATAAAATATAAAGAATATTTAAAGCTAATTTTGTAACACCAGTCTTTGTCCACCGCATTGTGGAGAAATGCAAGCCCTCAATTTTAAAGCTGCCAACACATTCACTTAGCCTCTACTCCACATGGAAATGCCTGGTTTTCTTATTATGTGCTTTCCAGGACACCGAAACAGCCACTATCCCCTAATGAAGCACTCCAGAAAAGCTTCTTTGAGTTCTCACTTGAGGTGCTTTCTACAAAGGTAAGGTAAATTGGTGAGACAACTGTGGAGGTGAAAAGATTCAGTTCCCTTTTCTGTTTAAGTTTAAGATAACTATAATAAGTATCTTGGCAGAGTGTTAGACAGTGGTATATAAAATCTTCTTCTAATGTGTAAGTAACCCCAGTCCATATCTGGTTATGATTTAGGTTCTGACCTTTGCCTACCTCACGTTCTCTTTCTTCCTTGCCTGCTTGCTTTTCTTTCTTTCTTCTTTTTATTTCTTTTTTTTTTTAATACTGGTCCTGGTGCTTGAACCCAAGGCCAAGTTCTGTAACTGAGGTTGCTACAGAAATGTTATTTGTTTATTCATTTTACTGCATTTAACCAAGGTTCTTACCTTCTGCTTCATACAGCACAGTTTATTCATTTATGCAGATTACTGTAGTTTATAACTCTCTGGATCACATCAGGATTCTTAGGTCCAGTCATAGGCCATAAACATGACAATTCATTGAGAAATTGTTGGTATATTTAGCAACTTTTTAAAGATTCACTACCACTTGAGCCATAGTCCAACTTCCAGCCTTTTCTGAGTAGTTTATTGGAGATAAGGATCTCACAGCCTTTCTTGACAGAGCTGGCTTTAAACCATGATCCTCAGATCTCAGCCTCTGGAGTACCTAGGATTAAAGGCATGAATCACTGGCACCCAGCTAGAATCTACTTTTCATCTAGACATACCACTCTTTGGCATCTGTCCAGACCATTACAAATCAGGATATGGGAAAGACACTTGCACATTCATGTTCACCGCTACACCATTCACAATAACCAAGTTATGAAAATAGCCCAGATGTGCTCAAATAGAAGAATGGATCAAGAAAATATGATACACATGCAGAATGGAAATTTACTAGAACATAGTAACATGTCATTTGGAGGAAAATGGTTGGACTTAGAAGAAATCATGTTAAGTAAGCCAAGATCAGACAGAAAAATTGCACTTTTTTTCTCATATATGGAAGCTGACCTAAAATACAATTAGGCATGGTAACATACACAGAGTTCAAGGCATTTACCCACAAACAAACTTAGTAAAAGGGAATATAGTTAAGGGAGAAAGCCGAAGGCATAATCCTTAAACAAGTAAGGTCGTATTTATCAAAATGAATACTTGTCCCAAGAGGAAGAACAAAGAGTGGAGGTAAGAGGCCGGAGTAAGGGCAATGTACACTACATAAAAGTAAACTGTGAAAGCGGTGGATAGGAATGGGGAGGGATAACATGGGGGTAAGAGGGGCAACAATGTCAAGAAGCATTGTTCTTATAATCTGACTTATGGAATTGTAACCCCTTTGGACAATTACTTACCAACAAAACAAACTTGTACTGAATAATTAGATAATACCATTTAAAATAAAACTTTGAGTAACTACCTTTTTTAAAGAAACTCTAAGCCATTGAAAGGAAGAATCCATATTTGTACCTATGTAACTTGAAAGCCAAGAGAATAATTTTTTGCATCTGTTTTCCCCTACTGATTTCTACTACAGTCCTACATTTATCTACTTGTCTCTATCATCTTTTGAATTTCTCTAAGCATCTCCACTTCTTGTTCCTCCTCTTTTTCCATATTTTTAATTTTATATAGCTGCCAGAATTCATTTTAACAAAATCATTTCTTAGTTGTGTTTTGGAACAATTATCTACAGGGAGCTAGACAAAGGGAGAGTACTGGTGATAGAGAGATAGTCATCTTCCTGAGACTGTCACTTGGGCCACCAGAACAGGGAGAAAACACATGCTTTCCACATCATTTACAGTGGTGTTTTATTATAATTGACTCAGCAGAATGGGATAAGAGTGAATCAGTCACAAGTAATTCATCACGTCATTAAATAAAAATTTTAAGCTCAATCACATTCACTTAAAACAATCTAGAAAAATTCCTGACAGCATGTTATATTCATAAAATGGTCTCTGTAAATGAGGAGTCAGTTTCTGATGCATATTGAGGTTTCACTTCTGGTAGGAAGATTTTCCACATCTGTTACATTCATAACACTAAGTTTTGTCTACTGAGTGAACGATTTCCACATTTTTTTGTTTGCTGTTGTTTTGCCAGTCCTGAGGATTGAACTCAGGGACTGAACACTGTCCCCCACCTCTTTTTGCTCAAGGCTATCACTCTACCACTCAAGCCACAGCACCATTTCTGACTTTTCTTTTCCTTTCTTCCAATTCTAGGGCTTGAACTCAGGGCCTGAGCACTGTCCCTGGCTTCCTTTTTGCTCAAGGCTAGCCTTCTACCACTTGAATCACAGATCCACTTCCAGCCCTTTCTGTTTTTGTGGTGAGTAATTGAACCCAGGGCTTCATGCATGCAAGATGAGCACTCTACTGCTAAGCCATATTCCCAGCCCTATTTCTGACTTTTGCTATATATGTGGTGCTGAGTAATTGAACCCAGGGCTTCATTATGGGAGGCAGCACTCTACCACTAGGCCTTATTCCCAACCCCTTCCCACATTTTTACTTTCAGAAGGTTTCTCCTCTGTGGGTATTCTCTGATGCCTACTGAGGCAAATACTTCTGGTTGACTTTCCACATTTGTTACATTCATAAGATTTCTTCTGGATGTGTTCACTAATGCACATCAAGGAATGACTTGTGCTTCATAGATTTTCTACATTTGTTACATTCATAAGGGTTTCCACCTGGGTGAATTCTCTTATGCTAGCTGAGGTGTGACCTCTGGGTGCAGGTCTATTCACATTGGTTATATTCATAGTTTCTCATCTGTATGACTCCTCTTATGCTTGTTGAGTGCTGACTGATGGGTGACTGTCTCCATGTGTTAAGTTCATAAAGTTTTTCACCTGTGAATTCACTTATGTCTTTTTAGAGATGAACTGTCTGTGAAGGACTTTCCACATATGTTGCGTTCATAAGGTTTCTCTCCTGTGTGTATGTTCTCAGATGAACACTAAGATACGTCTTCCAGGTGAAAGATTTTCCACATTTTTACATTCATAAGGTTTCTCTCCTGTTTGAGTTCTCTGATGAGCATTAAGAAGTGTCTTCTGTGTGTAAGCCTTTCCACACTGGTTACATTACTAAGGTTTCTTCCCTGTGTGTGTTCTCTAATGCTCACTGAGTTTTGCCTTCCAGATGAAAGACTTTTCACATTGGTTACATTCAGAAGGTTTCTTTCCTGTGTATGTTCTCTAATGAACACAAAGATGTGTCTTCAGGGTGAAAGACTTTCTACACTTGTTACATTCATAAGGCTTCTGTCCTGTATGTATTCTCTGATGCATACTAAGGCCGGATATCCAGATGAAAGACTTTCCACATTGGTTACATTCATATGGTTTTTCACCTCTGTGAATTCTTTTATGACTAGATTTGAGCTCTGGGTATAGGACTTTCCACATTGGTTACATTGATAAGGTTTCTCGCCTGTGTGAATTCTTTCATGACTACTTAGACTTGACCTGTGGATGAAAGACTTCCCACATTGCTTGCATTCATAAAGTTTCTTTCCTGTGTATGTTGTCTGATGAACACTAAAAATGTCTTCCAGCTGAAGGACTTTACATATTTGTTGCATTCATAAGGTTTCTCTCTTCTGTGTGTTCTCTCGTGAGCACTAAGGTATGCTTTCTTGGGAAAAGACTCTCCACATTTGTTACATGCATAAGTTTCCTTTACACATTTTTTTATACTTATCAAACTTCTCTTCTGGATATTTGCTCTGATGGTTACTAAGGTCTATTTCCTTACTGAAATATTTCTCACATTCACTCCTTGAACAGAAGACTGTCTCCAGTGTGTTTTTTCTGATGTGTACTGACTGTAGGTCTGAAGTAAAATGTTTTCCCACATACAGTACTGTCATCCATTTCTTGGACATCTAAAATGATTCATCAAAATCAAGAAAAAAATATGAATGAGATCCAATCATTTCCTAATGTAAAAATTATGACATTTCCTCCCATTCTAATTATTATAGATTTTAAAATATCAACACTAGGAATTGATGTATGAGAAATACATACTTTTCTCCCTAATGATTTATCTAAGAAATTCATACTAATATTTTCCAATTCAAAATAACATCTTTCTGTTCCACATTTTTCTTTTTAAATCAGAGGAAATATTTACTCAAATTACACAATTATAGTCTTATAGGAATAACTTTAAAGTACTTGCAATCTTAACTTAGCATGCCTTGAATTATAAATATATATTTTAATATAAGAGAATATTTGCTGTTTTATTTTCTTGAAATAATTTATATTTTGTGCTGCTTTGCTTCTCAACCATTATGTTAGGAACAACAATATTTCTACATTCATAGATCACAAAGGTTTTATAGATTCCCTTTGCCTTTCACCTAAGCAGTAATAGTTACTATAAGGATTTATCTGTACATTTCTTCAGTATTAACTTGTGACTAAGAATTATGTAAGTATATGTAGGAATCTAAAAATCCTCTTTCCCCATCTTAGAGAAAGTGTCATCAAAATTCCTTTTCTGATACTCCTGATCCTCAGAACCACTGATGAGAAAGGATATTCCAAATTACCTCTTAGGTAATCATTCCTGCTAGACTAAAAAGCTTTGGTTGTGAATACCACAACCATTGATAAGCTATTTTCCTTCTTGGAGGATAGCAGCCTTGGTGTCCTCTTTATTTCCTGACACCTGCATAATCCTACCACCCAGAAATGGCATGACTTGTACATTTCTCATTATCTTTTCAGGGTTTCAGAATGGGAATCACAAAGAGAAAGAGATTTTCTAACTTTAACTCTATTCTCACAGAATTCAGTATGTCTCCACTAAATTCTTGATTCTCCACTCTTTAAGACAAAAAAATTTCACAGTCCTCTACCAAATACAGGACTCAGAGAAATAAGGGATGTTATTGCTCAGTACAGCTCAAGATGAACTGGGCTCTGTCTCCAACATCACTGTGTAGGATGCATTCACTCATTCTTCTCAAAGGCTTGTAGTTCATTTCTCTTAGGATCATCTTATGTGATCGTATATACATTGCTATTGAGCTATTGGGCTCCTCTACTAGGACTATCCTAGACAAGGGCTAATTAATTAGTTTCTAATGAGTGAAACAATAGAGTTTGTTTCTTTGGGCTTGGCTCACTTCACTTACTATGGTTTTTTCCCCAGGTCTTTCCATTTCCTCACCAATGCACTGTCTCTTCTTAATAGGGCACTGTGTTTCTAAACCCAAATTGATTGTTAAGCTGGGGGAAAGTGCAGAACCATGAATGGAAGAAGCCTCTGAGAAGAATGAGTGAATGCATCCTACACAGTGATGTTGGAGACAGAGCCCAGTTGGGCTTTTACCCCAGCTGTCAGTGTAACTGACTTTGATACACTGGGTATGGTATGTACGTTTATCGGATCTAGGGAAGGGGAACACCAAAATGAAGAGACGAAGGGTAAAAGGTGAACCAAATGCAACAGAAATACTTACAAGACAATATGCTGGGGGCTGGGGATATGGCCTTGTGGCAAGAGTGCTTGGCTCGTATACATAAAGCCCTGGGTTCGATTCCCCAGCACAACATATATAGAAACTGGCCGGAAGTGGCGCTGTGGCTCAAGTGGCAGAGTGCCAGCCTTGAGCAAAAGGAAGCCAGGGACAGTGCTCAGGCCCTGAGTCCAAGGCCCAGGGCTGGCCAAAAAAAAAAAAGACAATATGCTATAAAACAACTGTACATCTCAGGGGAGGGTAAGGAGAAAACAGGAGGGGGAGGGGGGAGAAAAATGAAGGAGGTAAAAAGTTTGATAAGAAATGTACTCATTAACACCTCTGTACATTACTTTGACAACAAAAAGTATATGTAACAGGAAAAAAATTTACAGAACCATTGCTCAGGCTGGGTCATCCTTGCTGTAATGATCTCAGACATTCTGGTACACAAGATTGCACCTAAATAGTTTACTTTCCTGGTACATACAAGCTTAGATTTCTGCTTGAACTCAAGGCATGGGCACGGTCCCTGAGCTCCTTTGCTCAAGGCTAGTGTTCTTCCTCTTTTAACAACAGTTTCTCTACTGGTTTTAGATTGGTTAATTGGAGAAAGAGAGTCTCAAGGGCACTCGTCTACCTGGGCTGGCTTCAAACCCCTTTCCTCAGATTTTGGTAGGTAGATTTACAGGTGTGAACAAGCATGCCCAGTGCCAGCCTTGGATTTTAAATGCCCTATTTATTCTAGTTATTCCCAGATCATACCTTCAGCAGTCACATACATTTTAACCTAGATTATACATACTTTATAACAATCACCTCAAGTTTCAGAACATTCACTTGTTAACAGAACATATTTTAGAACCTTTGGAAAACTGCTGCTACCTTGACTTCTTGAAGAATGAGAATAAAATTGCCTCTGGAGTACTATCATCAAGGTAAGGGTTTTCTTAGAAGTTGACACTTCACATGGACTGGAATCTTTTTTTAAATTTAATTTATTTATTAATTGAATACAAATTTTTTGACAAGGTGTTGTGCAAAAAGGGTACAGTCACATAGTAGGGCAGTGTGTACATTTCTTGTGATATCATACGCCCTGTTTTTCTTTCCCTTCTCTAGGTCAGGTAAACATATATACAATACACAATGTATCAAGAACATATACAGTCTATGTAACTGCACCCTCTTTGCACAACACCTTGTAAAAAATTTATGTCCAATTAATAAAAAAAAAAATAAAAAAAAATCAATATAAAAAAAAAAAAGAAGATCATACTGTAATGCCATTTAAAAAAAAAAAAAAAAAAAAAAAAAAAGAACATATACAGTATCCACGTGGCCAAGCCCAAGAAAATTCACCTAGGGCTTTAAATGTAATGTTGATATTAGACAATATGTCGATAGTAGTCTTATATGAATGTACATACATAGTTTTTGAGCTATTGTTATTCCACTGAGAGGTCAATTTTTGACCTTTATATGTTGAGTAGTTGTTTGGTTTTAGTTACATAATGTTGGGTCGCTGCCCCAATCCTGTGGGAAACACCATTTGACATGCAGTTTTTTGTTTTTTGGTCTCTACTGTTTCTCCGTCTCCCTTTTTTTTTTTGGCCAGCCCTGGGCCTTGGACTCAGGGCCTGAGCACTGTCCCTGGCTTCCTTTTGCTCAAGGCTAGCACTCTGCCACTTGAGCCACAGCGCCACTTCTGGCCGTTTTCTGTATATGTGGTGCTGGGGAATAGAACCCAGGGCCTCATGTGTACGAGGCAAGCTCTCTTGCCACTAGGCCATATCCCCAGCCCCCCGTCTCCCTTTCTTAACAGTCATATATCAGGGAGATCATGCCCCTTTGTTTTCTGTGTTCTAGGCTTGTCTTGCTCAACATTATTTGTTCAAGTTCTGACCATTTCCCTGCGAATAACAATATTTCACCATTCCTAATCGCTATGTAGTATTCCATTGTGTATAGGTACCATATTTTTTGGATCCATTCATCTGTGGAGGGGCATCTGGGTTGTTTCCATATTTTGGCTATTGTGAATTGTGCCACGATAAACATGGAAGTACAAATGTCTTTTTGGTATCTTGGCACCTGCTGTTTAGGATAGACGCCTAGGAGTGGTATGGCTGGGTCATAGGGTAGGTCTATATTGAGCTTTTTGAGAAACCTCCATACTGTTCTCCAAAGTGGTTGTACTAATTTGCACTCCCACCAACAATGGAGAAGGGTTCCTCTTTCCCCGCACCCCCTCCAGCATTTGTTGTTGCCTGAGTTCAGAGTATAGGCCATTCTAACTGGAGTGAGGTGGTATCTCAGGGTTGTTTTTATTTGCATTTCCTTTACTGCCAGGGATGTTGAACATTTCCTCATATGTTTCTTTGCCATTTTTATTTCTTCTCTTGTGAAGTCTCTCCTTAGCTCCTTTGCCCATTTCCTAATTGGTTTATTGGGCTTGGAGGGGCTTCGTTTTTTGAGTTCTCTGTAGATGACGGATATTAGGCCTTTGTCTGTTGCTGTGCTAGTAAAGATCCTTTCCCATATGGTTGGCTGTCTTTCTATTTTGGTGGCTATGTCCTTAGCTGTGCAGAAACTTTTTAATTTGTAGTAGTCCCATTTGTCAAGTCTCTCACCTATTTGTTGTGCCCCTGGGACTATATTCAGGAAGTTCCTTCCTGTGCCTATAAGTTCTAGCGATGGACTGGAATCCTATACCTAAATAGCATTGCAACTTTGATAAATATTCATAGATAGACTAAAAACAAAGCACTTGACCTTGTGAGTTAATGTGACTTTTGATCACCCAAGGACACCAGGTTGCCCTAGTGCTCCAGCATTACATCCCTATACAGGGTCCTCTGAACAATGTCCAGGTCCTGCCACTCCTCCCAGCTGAAGTCCATAGCTATATCTTCAAATGACATCAGATTCTGTAATGGCACATTTTCATCAAGTAATTAGCCCTGAGTCATGAGAAGATCAAGTCTGGAATTTTATTCTTCTACATGTATGCTTTTGTCTTACATAAAATGTTTGGAGCTTGTTCCATTATCTATACAGTGTATATCTATACAGTGGAAAAAAGAAAAATCTTAAGTAGAAATAATTAGCTCTATATTAACTTGACAATTACAAATACAGTTTCCCCAATACATCAGAACATTTCTCTGGTACTAGCAATAGAAACAAGATAAAAATTATCAGGTGCTACAAATCTGGCATGACAACATTAAGTATAAATCTCCAGAAATTTCATGCTTCAGACTAAGGATGGTCTTTGTTCTATTCATAAAATATGTGGTTACTACTTTATGAACAAAACAGTCAAACTACCAGTGTAGATAAGAACCAGTACATAATAGGCTTTTGAAAGAAATATATGAGCCCTTGCATATTTGTGAATGCCACAGATTCTACCAAACATGGCATCAAAATACTTGAAAAAGTATGACACTTGTATGCAGTCTTCAAACTGTCAGTTTTCTATGAATACTACAGTATAAAAACATTATATGAGGCAGGGAAAGATGGGTTAGTATTAGACGGCTTGCCTTGCATGTATGAGGCCCTCGGTTCAATTCCTCAGTACCACATAAACATAAAAAGCCAGATACGGCACTGTGGCTCAAGTGGTAGAGTGCTAGTCTTGAGCCAAAGCAGCCCAGGTACAGCACCCCAGACTGGAGTCCAAGACCCAGGACTGGCAAACAACAACAACAACAACAAGGAAAAACCAACTTTTTACATAGGATTTATTTTTTTATATATTTTTTTATTATCAAACTGATTACAGAGAGGTTACAGTTTCGTATATTAGGCATTGGATACATTTCTTGTACTGTTTGTTACCTCGTCCCTCATTCCCCCCCTCCTCCCCCTTTCCCTCCCCTCCCATGAGTTGTTCAGTTCATTTATACCAAACAGTTTTGCAAGTATTGCTTTTGTAGTTGTTTGTCTTTTTTTACCCTGTGTCTCTCAATTTTGGTATTCCCTTTCAATTTCCTAGTTCTAATACCAGTATACACGGTTTCCAATATACTCAGATAAGATTACAGAGAAAGTGTAGGTACAACCACAGGAAGGTGATACAAGAAGATCATCAATAATAGAGGCTACAGTTACATATGGCACGTTGAAAGTAGTTACAACTGTGATATAACAATTGTTTCCATAATATGGAGTTCATTTCACTTAGCATCATCTTATGTGTTCGTAAGGGTATAGCTATTGGGCTCCTGTGATCCTCTGCTGTGACTTGCCTAAACCTGTGCTAATTATTCCCTATAAGGGAGACCATAGAGTCCATGTTTCTTTGGGTCTGGCTCACTTCACTTAGTATAACTTTTTCCAAGTCCTTCCATTTCCTTACAAATGGGGCAATGTCATTCTTTCTGATAGAGGCATAAAATTCCATTGTGTATATGTACCACATTTTCCTGATCCATTCTTCTACTGAGGGGCATCTGGGTTGGTTCCAGATTCTAGCTATGACAAATTGTGCTGCGATGAACATTGTTGTGCTGGTGGATTGGGAGTATTAATATAATCAAAATGGCAATATTGCCAGAGGCTATCTACAAATTCAATGCAATACCCATTAATATCCCAACACCATTTTTTAATGAAATAGAGGAAGCAATCCAGAAATTCATATGGAACAATAAAAGACCTAGAATAGCAAAAACAATCCTAAGCAGAAAGAATGGTGCTGGAGGAATTACAATACCCAACTTCAAGCTGTATTATAAAGCTATAGTAATAAAAACAGCTTGGTATTGGCACCGGAACAGGCCTGAAGACCAATGGAACAGAATTGAAGACCCAGAAATGAACCCACAGAACTACGCCTACTTAATCTTTGATAAAGGAGCCAAAACAATAGTCTGGAAGAAAGATAGCCTCTTTAACAAATGGTGCTGGCAAAGCTGGTTCAACACATGCAACCAACTAAAACTAGATCCTTATTATCACCCTGCACCAAAATCAATTCCAAATGGATCAAAGACCTCGAAATCAAAACAGACACCATGAAAACACTAATCGAAGGAGTAGGAGAAACACTTGGGCTCCTTGGCACAGGACGGAACTTTCTTAACAAAGACCCAGAAAGGCTACAGATCAAAGAAAGGTTAGACAAATGGGACTTCATCAAACTGCATCTGCAGTTTGGACATAGGTTGCAAGATAAACAGAAAGCCCACAGACTGGGAGAAGATCTTTACTGGCCATTCAACGGACAAAGGCCTCATATCTAAAATATATGCAGGGGCTGGGGATATGGCCTAGTGGCAAGAGAGCTTGCCTCATATACATGAGGCCCTGGGTTCAATTCCCCAGCACCACATATACAGAAAACTGCCAGAAGTGGCGCTGTGGCTCAAGTGGCAAAGTGCTAGCCTTGAGCAAAAGGAAGCCAGGGGGCTGGGGATATAGCCTAGTGGCAAGAGTGCCTGCCTCGGATACATGAGGCCCTAGGTTCGATTCCCCAGCACCACATATACAGAAAACGGCCAGAAGCGGCGCTGTGGCTCAAGTGGCAGAGTGCTAGCCTTGAGCGGGAAGAAGCCAGGGACAGTGCTCAGACCCTGAGTCCAAGGCCCAGGACTGGCCAAAAAAAAAAAAAAGGAAGCCAGGGACAGTGCTCAGGCCCTGAGTCCAAGGCCCAGGACTGGCCAAAATAAATAAATAAATAAATACATACATACATAAAATAATAAATAAATAAATAAATAAAATATATGCAGAACTGAAAAAATTATCTTCATCCAAAACAAAACCGCAAAGAACCAATAGCCCCCTCATCAGGTGGGCTAAAGACTTAAAAAGAGACTTCTCTGATGAGAAAATGAGAATGGCCAAGAGACATATGAAAAAGTGCTCTACATCACTGGCCATAAAAGAAATGCAAATCAAAACAACATTGAGATTCCATCTCACCCCAGTAAGAATGTCCAATATCAAGAAAACTAACAATAACAACTGTTGGAGGGGATGTGGCCAAAAGGGAACCCTACTTCATTGTTGGTGGGAATGTAAACTGGTTCAGCCACTCTGTCAAGCGGTATGGAGATTCCTCAGAAGGCTAAACATAGAACTCCCCTATGACCCAGCAGCCACACTTTTGGGTATCTTTCCGAAAGACCACAAACATAATCACACTTTACATAGGATTTAAATTAGAATAGATATCAGAAGAATGCTTGTAGGTTAAATTAGTGATGACTTTCAATTAAAATGGGTGCTGGTTACTAGTATTCAAAAAAGGAAATATCAGATGAGACAAACATAATAAGAAAACTGCCATCATAAATAAAATCACATCAATATTGTACTATAAATATAGTATAGATACATAGATAAATATACAAGTTGAGATAGATAGATAGATGGCACTGTTTGACTTTATCAAAAGAAAAAACCATACCTCAAGAATGTGCTATACACATGTAGCTCAGTGGCAAGTGCAACATCCTGGGTTCAATTTCCCAGGACAAAAAAAGAAAAGACAAAAAAAACAGTCAAAGGGCTGGGAATATGGCCTAGTGGCAAGAGTGCTTGCCTCGTATACATGACGCCCTGGGTTCAATTCCCAAGCACCACATACATAGAAAATGGTCAGAAGTGGCGCTGTGGCTCAAGTGGCATAGTGCTAGCCTTGATCAAAAAGAAGCCAGGGACAGTGCTCAGGCCCTGAGTCCAAGCCCCAGGACTGGCCAAAAAATAAAAAAAAAGAAACATCCACTAAACACAGAGAAATCAAAAGACCTAAACATATAAACACAAAAGTATCTTCACTTCCTGGTCAGGGAACCAAAAGAAAAAAAAGTACCACAAGGAAAAATCAAGAATGAAAAATACAAATCAAAATAATATGTAAGGGCAGCTCATCTAACCTTTTCAGGTCTAAGCCACTAGACACAGTTAGGGATCCCAGGGGATTTCAACATGAACCACACCACACACACCTTTCCCCCCTTGAATTACCCGCGCTGGGAACATGTGCAGCAGCGCACGGGCACCTACCTGCTCAGGGCTGTTGGTCTTCATCCTGCAGTCTTGACTTTTGCACAGTTGGAATTTATTGCGAGCGAGCTATGTATCAAATCCCACTTGCAAAGTTTGCTTGTCTTGCTCAAAGCACAATGTGTGCAGCCGATGTCAGCAGAAATTGTTCTTCTTCCTTCTAAGAGAAGGGATGCACCAGTATGGAGAGTGCCTGCATTCCTGCCCATCTGGCTACTACAAACACCATGCCCCAGATATGAACAGATGTGCAAGATGCAGAATAGAAAACCGTGACTCTTGCTTTAGCAAAGACTTCTGTACCAAGTGCAAAGCAGGCTTTTATCTGCACAGAGGCCATTGCTTTGATGAATGTCCAAGGGTTTCGCACTATTAGATGAGTCTATGGAATGTGTGGAAGGATGTAAAGTCGGTCATTGGAGTGAATGGGGAACTTGCAGCAGGAATAACCTCACATGTGGATTTAAGTGGGGTCTGGAGGCCAGAACACAGCAAATTGTTAAAAAGCCTGCAAAAGACATAATACCATGCCCAACCATCACTGAGTCCAGGAGATGCAAGATGGCCATGAGGCACTGTCCAGGAGGGAAGAGAACAGGGAAGGCAAAGGAGAAGAGGAACAGGAAGAACAGGAGGAAGCTGATTGAAAGGGCTCAGGAGCAGCACAGTGTCTTCTTAGCTACCGATAGAGCTAGCCAGGCGTCGTGGTAGATCATTGGGGATTTGAGGTTTTGCAAAAGTGCACAAAGCTACTCTCCACTCCTGCACACTGGCGTGCAGCATTCACGCTGTTCTGAACAGTATCTCTTCTAGTACCTTGTGAAGGGCAGTGTCCCAAGTGTGGTCTCTGGGTAATTTATGCTACAAATTGAATCTGGAGCCTGTGAAGGCAGGAACTTATTGACTGGAATCAACAGAAGCCAGTCTAAGTGTGTAAACTATAATTCGCTCAGCATGTGCAGAGAGAACCCATCCCTGGCATGGTGACACACACATGGGAGGTGTGGGGCTGTAGACCACCACTGAAGAATGCACTTGTGCCTACATATGAGAGAGAAGCTTCTCAGCAGGCAAAGCGCAATTCACTTGTGACTTTCATTATCACCTTATGCATTTTTCAAGGATAAATGTATGTGTCTCGGGGCTGGGGATATGGCCTAGTGGCAAGAGTGGTTGCCCCGTATACATGAGGCCCTGGGTTCAATTCCCCAGCACCACATATATAGAAAATGACCAGAAGTGGCACTGTGACTCAAGTGGCAGAGTGCTAGCCTTGAGTAAAAAGAAGCCAGGGACAGTGCTCAGGCCCTGAGTCCAAGCCCCAGGACTGGCCAAAAAAAAAAAAAAAAATGTATGTGTCTCTCTGCTTAGTGTTACCGTTTGGTGTTCTTGTCATCTGTGACTTTCAAACTCTCCTGCCATGAAAGTGGCTTTTTTTTTAAGCTGGGGATATGCTGTGGGAATTCCTGCTCAGTTTCAGTGCAGCATTCATATGTACATAGATTCCTCTGGAGCTACATGCAGAGCTCTATTTACTGTATATTTATGCATTTTGTGTATAAGGAGTCAAACCTGATTAATAGGATATCACTTGGTTTCTAGTGATTCTAACCATTATCTGGTAAATAGCTGTTCTAATTTTGCGAGATGCAAATGGGTTTTTTCTTTTTCTTAAATCGTTGTGGGTTTATTTCTTGTTGTAAAGATAGGATAAGCTAGTTTGTATATAGAATTAAATGACTATTGGCAGAGTTTCAGTGCTGACAGATCTTCCTCAGTTCATATTCCCCATAAGCAGAAAAAGCAGTAAGAAACATCTGGCCATCAGAAGCCCAAACTCCCGTTGAATCAATGATGTGATGACTTCATGTAACACAACCAAAACTACGAGAGATTATGTGTAGTCACCTATAACACTCAGTGTGCGATTTCCAACTTCATTTTTAAAAAATTAAGCTTGAAAGTATTTTCTTACTTTTCAGTAATAGGTCAATTGTCAATCTTCTTGGGTCACGGTAGCAGTTACTCTTATGAAATCATTCAGAGAATCAAGAGTTGAAGTAGGGGGGTGGGGATATGGCCTAGTGGCAAGAGTGCCTGCCTCGGATACACGAGGCCCTAGGTTCGATTCCCCAGCACCACATATACAGAAAACGGCCAGAGGCGGCGCTGTGGCTCAGGTGGCAGAGTGCTGGCCTTGAGCGGGAGGAGGCCAGGGACGGTGCTCGGGCCCTGGGTCCGGGGCCCAGGACTGGCCAAAAAAAAAAAAAGAGTTGAAGTAGAGTGTGACTTCTTAAATACTGCTGGTCCAATCTGAAGTCAGAATCTATTTCAGATCAAGAACAGAAAGGACCATGATGAAAACTTGCCAGTTGATTTATGGAATTGTTATTTCAAGAACACTGTTGTCCACTTCAGGAGAATGTGTTCTTAGTGAGCTGTAAAATTGGCAGGTTCTACAAACACTCTCCTCCTTGTTGATCCTGGAGAAAATTAGAACCAAAAATAAATGGTTGTAGATTTTTGAGGAAACAACCGAAGCAAGGTAAAGCCTTTTTCTCACCTTGCATTGGTGAAACTACCTCTTCAGTATTTTTTGTTGGTGTTTAATGCTTGAGTCAAAAACATCTTTCTAATACATATTAATGTCATTTGCAGCAGTATGAAAACATTGCTATTGGATAATAAGCCATATATGAATGTTGTATAGATAGCTTTAGGGTTTACATTTAATTCTGAAGCGTCCACCTCCTTTCATGCCTATGCTATATTCATATTTACTGAGTGGGCAGGGCACTCATTTATGTAGTGCTTCATTGTCAATAAGTCAATGCTTGTTCTGTTGCTGGGATATTCTTTTTGTACATTAAAACATAAAAATTAAAAAGATACTATGTAAGGAAATCAACCTGCGCACAAACTGTATGGCCACTGATACGGACCATTGATAATAACAACAGATCAGATATCTCCATAGTAAAAGTTGCATGCCAACACCAAAGTCTTCAAAGACATGGTTTTAATGTTTGTTTTTTCTGTAAATATGCCATACTGTTGGAGGAGCAATATTCCTATTAATAAGTGATAGAACAACAATAAAAAAGTCAGCAGAAACATACACATGATGACATCATCATAACATAAAGGTAGTAAATAAAACATGGTTGTATGATTTATACCAAAACAAACACAATGAAATTAATAGTAAAACTCCAGGGGCTTAGAATATGGCCTAGGGGTAGAGTACTTGCCTGGCATACATGAAGCCCTGGGTTTGACACCACAGAACCACACATATAGATAAAGCCAGAAGTGGCCCTGTGTCTCAACTGGTACAATGCTAGCCTTGAGAAAAAAAGAAGCCAGGGACAGTGGTCAGGCCCTGAGTTCAAGCCCCATGAATGGCAAAAGAGAGAGAGACAGAGAGAGAGAGAGAGAGAGAGAGAGAGAGAGAGAGAGAGAGAGAGAGAGAGACTCTTTTACTTCACCTTTCAAATTAAAAGAAAATGTTGTCTTTATGTATGGTGTATTCTCATGTATATCTCCTGGAAGATGGAGGGAGGGCATAGAACTCAAAGGAAATAGTGTGGAAAAAGTACAACAGTAGAGGTCACTGCATAGAAATGAAAATAAACTGTACAGTTCATGGGTGAAGACAGGAGGGAGGGAATGTGAGCGTGACTGAACAGAAGACACTTTATGAAAGGAAATGTACTCATTACCTAACTCATGGAATTGTAATCCCTCTATATATAACCTCTATAATAACAATAAATTAAATTAATTACAAAAATATTCTTCCATTGAATTGTGTTGTCCTAAGCTATGTGATTAGTGAAGATGTACCACAGTTAGAAGAATACTTATAATTATTAGAAATAAAATGTAATGTATAACTTGAAACATGAAATAGTTGAGGCTGAATATTAATTTCTACATAAACCAATAACAATAAGTTCTATTTATGGTAGTATCCAATTAACTGTTAATGTTAAATATTCCATAAAGAAAAAACAAAACAAAAAACCTAGGGCTCTGGCTCAAGACTGTTATCCTACCCCAAATACAAAGGACACTGAGGCCTGGACTAGGCAGACAACTCAAATTAGCTAGCTAATAAACAGGTTGGAGGCATGGTTCAGGTGAGAATGACATCAGTGAATGAGGAGGCTGACTGGCTGTGAGCCCAAAGACTTTTATGCTCTATTGCTGGCACAAGAAAGGCACAGTGGAGTGTGAGGTAGGTGTATCACATGAGATTCGAAGTTAGAGACCAATGTGGCAAGACAGCAAGTTTTCATCTCAGAGAAAAGAAGATGTGTGGAAAGGGAGAAAAGAAGAAAGAATAGAATATTTGGAAGGGAAACAGGAAAAGGGAAAGGAAGAAAACAGGATATAGGAGGAGAGGAACCTACATGACATTAGACTTCACAATAACTTCTTGGATATGACACCAAAAGTGAGGGCTACAAAACCAAACAAGATTAAGTGCATACAATTAAAACCTCCTGTGCCAAGATGCACTATCAATCCTTTCATGTATCTCTCAGTAGATTAACAACCAGAACGAATTAGAAGATATAAAAGAAAATCCTACAACAAACCTTTCCAAACAAAATCTGTTGTTAAAATAAGAAAAACAATTGAAGAGCCTTTTCCAAAGAAGATGTATACAAATGTTTGATTCAGATATCAAAAGAAATTCAATATCATTAGTAATGAGAAATTTCAAATCAAAATCAAAATGAATTACTTTATACATGCTAGTATGTCAAATTGTGGAACAAACCCCTCCCCCCAAATCCTCTAAAATTTAATAAGTGCCAGAAAGGATGTGAAAGAAGTGTGAACCTTGGTTCATTTCTGCCAGGAATGTAAAATATTCAAAGGTGGTATAGAAAATCCTAAAAAAAAAAAATTAAATATGGAATTCCACAGGCATATGATCCAGCACTTCTTTTTCTGGATTTGTATTCAACAAAAGTAAAAGCAAGGACTAAAACAAATATTTGGAGAATCACTTCACAACAACTACTCACAACCAAAACATAGGTGTTGGACCGGGGTAACTGCAACCATTGTCAGAACACAGGGGATGCAAGGCGAGTGAACCAATGAATACTTTATTTCAGGAGGGCCAGGGTTTAAATATGGTTAGAAATCAACTTACAACTTCAAGGGTAAAGGTTAACATAGCATGTGATCCATTCTGATTATAAAAATTGAGGAATGCCATTACTGGGAGGAAAGAAGCTAATACAGAAGTTTATCCACTACAAAAGTTTGCTGCTTCAAAGAGAGTTTACATATCTAAGGCTGAGCTATTTCCTAGCTATTGTTTGCTCAGGACTTTGACCAGGACTCCATTCATCTAGAAGAGACTACCCTGGATACTTGGGAGGAAACTTTGCTCATTACTGAGAAGAGACTATCCTAAATTCTTGGGAGGAGAGTTTGCTATTTACTGAGAAGAGACTATCCTAAATTCTTGGGAGGAGACTTTGCTATTTACTAAGGAGAAGCTGTCCTATTTATGTTGAGAATCTACCACTAAAGGCAGCTGGTCAAACCAGTCTCCTCAGGGAGACTTTGTATGGGGAAAGGGGAGTTTCTCCTGACAAGGAGTGGCGCCCTTTGGTCCACAGACACAAAGAAACTCCTTACTGGGAATATGTTCCCAAGGGCCTATTAGTATGCTAGCGAGGCATCCAAGTAACTGTGCCTAGGCTAAGTCTTCCACTTGGTCAGAGAAATTAATTCTCCCACACATAGGAGCACGTAAAACATGAGATAACTGTGATGAAAAGAAAATGTTACTACATATTACAACAGGGATGAACCTTGAATACAATGAGCTAAATAAAATACACCCATTACAAAAAAACAGCCATGGCATCGTGTCTCTTAGTGAGTTTCCAAGGATCAATAAATTCATAGACCAAAAAGAATGATGGTTCTGGAGACTGGGAGAGAGGAACAGCAGCTGCATATTCAATGATTATACAGCTTCACACAGGGAAGCAGAAAACTACCGTAGATAGATGGGCATGCAAAATTATGTAATATGTAATATCAGTGAACTGTACCCTTAAGAATGTTTAATGTAGCCAGACAGGATTGAACACAACTGTACTCCCTTGTGGGGCACGCCTGTGGGGCCACGTGTAGCCAAGATGGCGCCTGGTGGTGAACCCGGAGGTGGTCCTGTGAGCTGTGATGTAGAATTAGGCCACCTCTTAGGATTGGTCCCTCAGCCCTTCACCCTTGACGGACAGCTCAGGCGTCCCTTCACAGCTCATAGGTGCACGTACACCTCCCCTTCTGCCACTCTGACCCATTTAAGAGCGGCTCCCTTCCCCCAATAAAGAGAGTCTTAGAGCTGACTTGGCTCCTGAACTGTCTGTTTGTCCTCCGACGAAAGGGGGGCTGGGTGTGGGCAGTCTGTCTGCCCTTTCCTCTTCTTAGCTCATCTGGTTGGGGCATGTTTTCCTGTCTCTCCCGCAGGTCAGGAGAGCTGGGGAGGCTAAAAACCCTGATAGCTGGCGCCCAATGTGGGGCAAGGAGGACGTACGAGGTGAAACTATCAGTGGGCCAAGCCAATCGAGTTCCGAGGTGAGGGTACCCCCAAAAAGATGGGGCAGGCTCAAACTCAGCATGATGGGGCAGGCTCAAACTCAGCTTAGAGTGCTGAGATTCATGCTCCAAAATGTAAGTTTAGAGATCTCGGACTCCCAAGCCAGGAGGGTCTGGGTGTTATGCCAAGTCGCGAAACGACCACCAAAAAGGCCACCGAGACTCAGACATTCCGAAATGCAATAGCAAGGCAAGACTTTATTCAAGCGGGCCGTGGCCCAGGCCTTGTCCTACTCACCAATACAGCGGAGGTTAGGAGGAAGCCTAGAGCTGCAATTGCACAGGGCTTATAAAGGCAAAACACAAAGTTACAGCAATCAGGTGTCCAAGCAAGCAAGATCAGGACACAGGTACAAATCTGATTGGCTCAGGGCTCGAGGCATTCTGGGGGCGGTTAGAGTTAAGCATTCCCAGGCGGTTAGAGTTCTTGACCGGCTGGGCCCTAATAAGCTTGCCCTAGGTTTGCTCATAGTTTAAACAGACAACAAAACGGGGGCTGCCTGAAAATGGGGTTTACTTTGACTCTTCATTCCCCTCTTCATTCCCCCCTTCTGATAGGTAACTCAAGAACCAATCGTAGTTCTCCTTGCTTATTAGTTTGATTCTGACTGAGAATCAGTAGGGATAGATTGGTATTGTACCGCAATACCATAAGTTGTCGGTGGCGCTTTACTCAATTGGTAGTGGGTGTGGCTCAGAAGGAGGTCCAGTCTCATAAAGGGCCTTTAGCTTGAGCCAGATCTCTTGGTGGACTTGCTATAGGGCTCTGAGGGGGAGATAAAAGCTCATAACAAATGCGATTGCAAGTTAGGAATAACATTTAGATGACATCACACAAGTCCATTAGCCCTGAAGATACAGGTACAGATAAACATAGTTTTACACCAAAGCCCCAATTCTGACCCTATTTATATTATAGCCAATTTGATTATATACCAACTTTACTTATACGCTCTAATTTTAAGACATACTGATACCAATTGTCACATACTCACTTTCTAGGGATTGTCTTTCTCACTTTTAACATGCCAAAACCTTTTAATCTAAAGGAAACTTTTTTGTTTTCTCTCTCTAAAGTCTTTCCTTATACAGTTTTATAATCTGTGTCTTATAAAATTTAACATATCCTCACTCACACCATCTTCTACTTCCTCACACCATCAGTGACTTACTGGAACATTCTGTGACAATTTACTTTTTAAATCCCTTTCTTATCCAGAGGAAACCATTTCTCTATCCCTTTCTCCAAGGCTTTCTATACTAACTTTCCTCTTTACATTTCCTGGGCCTTCTTTGCTGCTAGAGTTTTAAACTGTCTACATTTTCTGGTTTATCTCAACTACATCAAGGCAATTTACTGTGACTCCACCCACAGGCTGTTGGGAAAAACAAAGATGGGGCAATCGTCAGTACAATGGGACTGCTGCTCCTAAGAAGCCAGAACAGAGCCAACTATCATGAGCCAACTATTCTATATCTGTATTCTATATCTATATTCTATATCATGAGCCAACTATTCTAGAGTGAATTTCTCCAGTTTCCAGTTCCTCCAAGTGCTTAAGGTTGGCCAGTGGCATCTGTAAGATCCACCACCAGGAGGGCTCCATGAAGATGCCCCCGGCAGTTTAAATCTCTGTCCAGTTACCATGGTACCTGGCACACCTGATGGCAGTTACCTCCCTCTCTTCTCTGAGGTCACACCCTAATCCATCTGGACACATTTTAATACTCTTGGACACACCTCCCACCCCAGGCATTGCCTGGAAGTGATTCTCCAGCCTGTCATACATGCTTTGAATTTAGCAGCAGGCCAGTATGCTTGAAAATTTCTTACAATATCCAATTTTCTTAACTCCAGTCAACTCCAGTCAACTCAAGAATGTCCCCCCAAAATTTAAGTTTTAGCAGATCCAAAGCACTTTCCTGCACAAATCAGAAATCAGCTACGTGTGATGAGAGTCCCATCTGAAGATGTAGATTCTTCCAGATGACTGTTAGACTCTCCTTGATCCTCACTCAAATGCAATGGGCAGGGGCCGTGGTGTTAGGCAGCAGTGGCTCCCAGTGGTTCCAGTAGAATGTCACACCTTCTGCTGGGTTATCTGCAACTTTCTCCATAGACTGGCTAGAGAAGCTTAACCTAAGTTAACCTAAAGCCTAACTTTAGTCAAATTTTTCCTGATTCCTTCTTAAGCACACTAGCTTTTGTAGGCTGGCAAAACACTGAAAGTCAAGACAGCTTTAGGCAATCAATGGCCCTTGTGTCATTTTGCCAGGGCAATAAGTTTAAATCAGATATTTCCAATAAGGCTTGGATTTTTTTTTAAGCCAACATAGAAGGCTTGGCCTGTAACCATTTCTCACAAATGTAGTCTCTGCATACTGTTACCTCTGTTTTCAATGCCTCTAGTTTATCATGCCTCCTCTTCCCAAAAACAACTCTGGTCTCTTGGTCCTAAAAGGGGAGGCTGATGGGCGAAGATCATCCATCTTCTATAACTTCTTCAGGCTGACTCAGGGACATTGACCTTACCTAGCCAGGAACCTTAACCTTAGTCTACTTTACCAAGGGGCTGCAGGATCAGATGCCCATTAGGAGCTTTACTCCAAACTGGAAATTACATTCAACATTTTAACTTTCAACTATACAGACTTCTTTTTGGGCTACCACAGTGTAGTCTTTTAACATTCTAGTTTGTAAAAGCTTTTTCCTGACTGGCTAGGGAACTGATCTCTGATGACCTAAAAAAAAATGCCTACATTACCTTTGCAGACCTTTAACAGATCTCAATAAGGACACAATCTCAGGTCTACAAGCTCTTTTTCCTGAACAGATGTATCAGCTTAAAATTCTCACTGCCAGTCAGGGCTTTGAGTAGATGCGGGGGATTGGGATTTTAAACTATCCTCCCATTTGACACTTACCCTTACTAACCACTATCACAGATGACTGGCAAGTTCCTGCCCAGTAGACAGACATGGGCATTAGAAAGGAATGCTTACGAACTATTCTTCTAGGACTTCCCGGCTTTGATTAACTTTTTTTTTTTTTTTTTTTGGCCAGTCTTGGGCCTTGGACTCAGGGCCTGAGCACTGTCCCTGGCTTCTTCCCGCTCAAGGCTAGCACTCTGCCACTTGAGCCACAGCGCCGCTTCTGGCCGTTTTCTGTATATGTGGTGCTTGGGAATCGAACCTAGGGCCTCATGTATCCGAGGCAGGCACTCTTGCCACTAGGCTATATCCCCAGCCCTTGATTAACTTTTGAAAGGCCAAACAAGAGTCACTCTAGGATCTGACACTATCTCTGCCATCCAAGCAGTGGCTTACTGCATCTGTATGCTCCATCACTTTTGTCCCAGGAGGAGTGACTTTTCTCTGGACTTGGACTCAGGGCTCTCCAGCTCAAAACTAGCACCCTACCACTTTTGAGCTCCACACAACTCCGTTCCCAGAACTCTGCTGGCTGATTAGAGACAAGTCTCTCACAGGGACCTTTCTCTGCCCGGGCTGGCTTCGAACTGCAGATTCCAGATCAGTGAGTCTTACAATAGGCCACTTTACTCCAATTAAAAGCAACAAGGTGGTCCACACAGAAGTAGTTTTTAAGCATGCTCTTACCTAGAACTTATTAAGGGCCAATGTTACATCTTGACAAACTTGTAGGAATCATCTGTCCTTCTTTGTAGGTCTGCTGGAAACTTACAAAAAACCTACAGAGAAACTAGAATGGCAATTAAACGCTCATTTTGGTAGCCATAATTCTCCTTTTCTCACTTTGCAATAATCATTTAGGACAATTTTACTTCCAAATTTCTTATCTATAAATGTATTCTTGATTTCCAAAGCCCTTTTTACTAACCCCTGCTTTAACACTAACACTTTGGCTTTTATCTGCATTGGAAAAACTCTGAAGCTTACAGGCATTCTGAAACCAGGTGTCGCCCTTTGCCTCCGGGCTGCTTGTTTAAAAACCTCTTTTCTTTTTTTTTTTTTATTTCTTCAGTCCCAGTTACTGCATGGCATGAAGACCTTTGAACTCAAATGACAATTTTTCCTTAATGCAAGAAGTACAATTAGAAATACTTATCCATTCAGCTTTCCAATATATTAGTGAGAAAAATTGGCCCATTTAGCCATTTCTTCCTACCTACATAGAATTAATGAGAGTTTACTCCTATCCCCATTAGTTTAATATATATCCTTTAAAATCCAAATTTCTGACACTTAGCTCTGATTTTTTTTTTTTGGCCAGTCCTGGGGCTTGGACTCTGGGCCTGAGCACTGTCCCTGGCTTCTTTTTGCTCAAGGCTAGCACTCTGCCACTTGAGCCACAGCGCCCCTTCTGGCCATTTTCTGTATATGTGGTGCTGAGGAATCGAACCCAGGGCCTCAAGTATATGAGGCAGGCACTCTTGCCACTAGGCCATATCCCCAGCCCAGCTCTGATTTTTTAATTACACATTTTTTTTTTGTTTTTTTTTTTTTTGGCCAGTCCTGGGCCTTGGACTCAGGGCCTGAGCACTGTCCCTGGCTTCTTCCCGCTCAAGGCTAGCACTCTGCCACTTGAGCCACAGCGCCGCTTCTGGCCATTTTCTGTATATGTGGTGCTGGGGAATCGAACCTAGGGCCTCGTGTATCCGAGGCAGGCACTCTTGCCACTAGGCTATATCCCCAGCCCTAATTACACATTTTTAATTAAACATTTTTAACTATAGTTCCTCTTTAAAACAATGCAATAATCCTTTGAAGCATTTGTTAATGCCCAAACTTGATGACCATTTGAATTTAAACTTAAACTCACTCAATTTTACTAACAGTCTTGAACATGTTCACATGCACACACACACATATTCAAAAGATCTTAAAGCGCGCAAAATAAGCATCGACCATACATTTTCCAATGGCAAGAGGTATTTTTGTTAATCTTACTCCTGCAACACCCAAATTTTAAGATAAAACCTTTAACAAATGATTTTAGCATTCTCCAGCCTCATTTTCCAGGGCTTGATAGTCTTAGTAAAACCCTTATTGGTTTCTCTTTTGTCTGGATGGCCCAAATGAGGGGTGTAGATTAGGTGTTGCAAAGTCTTGATCTTACCTATGTCAAAGCTTCCCTCAGGTGGCCAATTAGTTCCCTTAAAGGTGGGCCATTCTGACTTGCACAGGGTGATCCACTTTTCCTTCTTAAGGGCCACACTCTGGTTCTGAGCTATCTCCTTAACCGCCTTCCAGTGAGCTAGGATCAAGTCTAGGGAGCTAGATGGAGGTTCCCATGATAGAACTGTTGTGCCAAGTCGCAAGACCACCACCAAGAAGACCACCAAGACTCAGACATTCCGAAATGCAAAAAAGCAAGGCAAGGCTTTATTTAAGCAAGCTGCAACTCGAGCCTCGTCCTACCCACCAACACAGCGGAGGTTAAGAGGAAGCCCTGAGCTGTGATTACACAGGGCTTATAAAGGCAAAGAACAAGGTTACAGCAATCAGCTGTTCAAGCAAGCAAGATTAGGACACAGGTACAAATCTGATTGGCTCAGGGTTCTATTCTAAAATGGGGCTCGCGTGGTAAAATGGGGTTCACATGGTAAAGTGGGGCCTGACTTCAAAGTCTGGCACTTCATTTCCCCCTTTTTCTTTTTGGTACCTTGGGAGCCAATCATGGCTCCATTCTGTCCATTTCAATGGCTTGCATGTCTAGGGGATGATATAGAGGTAAGGCATGGGCCAGTAAGGCCCAAAGTAGTAACCAAAGGGCCTGTCACCATTTCTTACAAAAATAGTCTCTGTACCTCTGTTTTGCATGCTCTAGTTTATCCTGCCTCATCTTCCCCAAAACAACTCTGGTCCCTTGGTTTTAAAGGGGTTGATGGGTGAAGATCATCCATCTTCTGTAACTTCTTCAGGCTGACTCAGGGGCATTGACCTTACCTAGCCAGGAACCTATAACCTTAGTCTACTTTACCAAGGGACTGCAGGATTACTGCAAACTGAAAATTAACTTTCAGCTATACAGACTTACCATTAGCTGAACAGTGTTTAGTATCCAAATGTAAGCAACAAAATAATACATAAACTTCTCAACTGTGCTCTAAGGGTCGGGTGGCTATACCTGTATTCCTGAGCAAGCCCAAAACTACCTATAAGGGGGTCACCTCACTTTGGAGTGAGCTGCCAAAATCCCACAGAGGCGAGCTCCTTTAGTAATCTGTTGATTGGGGGCATTGGCAAGCTGACAGGCCTTGAAATTTTTAACAATATCTTCAATAAAGTTGATCTCCTTGTCTAATTTTCACTTTGGAGTGTCGGAGTAAGTCCTGCATTTTTCGGGTTCCCATGTGAGAAACTCAGTGGATTCCCTTAAGGATCCCCTTACCCAGCCCTTGTGGCAGGATAAGTTTCCCTTCACAAGTTTTCCACCAGTCATTGTTTCCTTCTCTGTCCAGGGTTTTGTGGGCCATGGGAATTTTCTTTATCCACTCCAAGTCTTCTTGGGAATACTTGGGTCACAGGAGGCAAAGCTCGTGGCCCTGGGTCTACTATAGTCAATACCTCTGTTCATATAGAAGCTTGACCATCTCAGCAAACCCAGGTATCCACAGCTGGCAAAAGCCTGCTGTTGCTGTTCCCAGGAACTCTGACTTGTCTGGCTGATTTGGGCACAGGGACTTTTCAGGACAGTCTCTTTACGTGCATCTGACAGCCAACGCTTGCCCTCTCTTAATATGAAGCCTAGATAGGTGACTTCAGGTTTACAAATGTGTGCCTTTTAACATTCTAGGGAACTGATCTCTGATGACCTAAAAAAATTACCTTTGCAGGCCTTTAACAGATCTCAATAAGGACACAATCTCAGGTCTACAAACTTTCTTTCCTAAACAGATATATCAGCTTAAAATTCTCACTGCCAGTCAGAGCTTTGAGTAAATGCGGGGGGGAGGGGAGGCAGTGAGATTTTAATCTATCCTCTCATTTGACAAACTTACCCTTACTAACCACTATCACAGATGACTGGCAAGTTCCTGCCCAGTAGACAGACATGGGCATTGGAAAGGCATGCTTATGAACTATTATTCTAGGACTTCCAGCTTTGATTAACTTTTGAAAGGCCAAACAGGAGTGACTCTAGGATCTGATACCATCTCTGCAATCCAAGCAATGGCTTACTGCCTCTGGATGCTCCATCACTTTTGTCCCAGGAGGAGTGACTTTCCACTGGACTTGGACTCCGGGCCTGAGCACTGTCCCCCAGCTCTCCAGCTCAAGACTAGCACCCTACCACTATGACCTCCACACAACTCCGTTCCCAGCACTCTGCTGGCTGATTAGAGACAAGTCTCTCACAGGGACCTTTCTTTGCCCGGGCTGGCTTCAAACCGCAGATTCAGATCAGTGAGTCTTATAAGGGGCCACTTTACTCCAATTATAAGCAACAAGGTGATCCACACAGAAGTAGTTTTTAAGCATGCTCTCTTACCTGGAACTTATTAAGGGTCAGTATTAGATCTTGACAAACTTGTAGGAATCACCCGTGCTTCTCTGTGGGCCTGCTGGAAACTGTTACAAAAAACCTACAAAGAAGCTGGAATGACAATTAAACATTTTGGTAGCCATAATTCTCCTTTTCTCACTTTGCAATAATTACTTAGGACAATTTTACTTCCAAATTTCTTATCTAGAAAAGTATTCTTGATTTCCAAAGCCTTTTTAACACTAACACAACACTTTAGCTTTTATCTGCATTGGAAAAACTGAAGTTCACAGGCATTCTGAAACCAGGTGCCGCCCTTTGCCTGTGGGCTGCTTGTTTCAAAAGAGCCTCTTTTTTTTTTTTTTCTTCAGTCCCAGTTACTGCTTGGCCTGAAGACCTTTGAATTTTTCCTTAATGCAAGAATCACAATTAGAAATACTTATCCATTCAGCTTTCCAATATATTAGTGAGAAACATTGGCCCATTTTGCCACATTGGCCCATTTTTCCTACATACATAGAGTTAATGAGAGTTTACTTCTATCCCCATTAGTTTAATATATATATATATATATATATCCTTTTAAATCCAAATTTCTGACACTTAGCTCTGATTTTTTTTTAATTTTAATTAAAGAACCCTGAGAAATCCTTTTTTAACTCTAGTTCCTCTTTAAAACAATGCAATAATACCTTTAAAGCATTTGGTAATGCCCAAATTTGATGACCATTTGAATTTAAACTTAAACTTAGTTTTGCATCATACTGCAGTCTTGAACATGTTCACACTCACACATGCACACACACATACATTTTCAAAAGATCTTAAAGCGCGCAGAATAAGCATCGGCCGTACATTTTAAGACAAAAACCTTTTAACAAATGATTTTAGCATTCTCCAGCCTCATTTTCCAGGGTTTGATAGTTTTAGTAAAACATTTTTAGTCTTAGTAAAACATTTTAGCACATCAAACAATTTTTTGCTTAAGAAGGCTGGGTGGGGGTCCCCTAGAGTTCTTTTTTGAGGACACTCTCACTGATTGACTGATTGTGGGCTGTCATCTGTACATCTTTCCAGTGAGCTAAAGTCAAGTCCAGGGGGGTGGAAGGAACGTTCCCCATCATCCGTTTGTCAGTCAGGCACAGTGCAAGAAAGAAACACAAAAATAATCACAGGCACAAAGACCAGACAACACTTACAGACAGACTTAGGGAGCTGCAGCTTACAGGTTCGACTGTGTCTCTCCTGCCCCAGTGAGGAGGCAGACCACACAGTCTCACTGTGCCTCTCCTGCCCCTGTGAGGGGGCAGACCACACAGTCTCACTGAGTCTCTCCTGCCCCTGTGAGGGGGCAGACCACACAGTCTCACTGTGTCTCTCCTGCCCCTGTGAGGGGGAAGACCACACAGTCTTGAGGCTCTCTCTCTCCCGTTCCTGTGTAGGAGCGGACCAGACAACCCCGAATATAGAGTGGACTGGACGGGTGCCCGTTAGAAGGGCCTCCCGGTCCAGTCCTTCAGGTTCAGGGTGGTAGTGGGAAGCCTGAGCCCCCTGTGCAGGGCTTGAGGTGTCCCCCAAGTCCTCCAGGACTGCCCATATGAGCGCGTCCACTCCGGCTGGTCCTTCATTACCTACAGGTTCAGATTCAGGCGGCTGGTCAAAACAGAAAATAAAACTACAAATCACACAGACACACAGAATGAACAGCGCTTTTTTCTTACCTTCGGAGTCTGGGGTCTCGGGGATCTCTGGGGCCATCCTGGACGAGCCCCCAACTGTTGTGCCAAGTCGCAAGACCACCACCAAGAAGACCACCAAGACTCAGACATTCCGAAATGCAAAAGCAATACAAGGCTTTATTTAAGTGAGCTGCAACTCAGGCCTCGTCCTACCCACCAACACAGCGGAGGTTAGGAGGAAGCCCCGAGCTGTGATTACACAGGGCTTATAAAGGCAAAGAACAAGGTTACAACAATCAGGTGTTCAAGCAAGCAAGATTAGGACACAGGTACAAATCTGATTGGCTCAGGGTTCAATTCTAAAATGGGGTTCACATGGTAAAATGGGGTTCACGTGGTAAAATGGGACCTGACTTCAAAGTCTGGCACTTCAGAATGTTACTCATAGCTCTGATCAGATGTTCAGTCCAAAAGGCTACAAAAAACAAAACAATTATAGCAATAAAAAAGGAGGAAAACACACACACCTGAGAACCAGATAAGCTATGAGTTGGAGATGGAAATATCCCAAGTTGGCCCACAACCTCCTGCAAAGGTGCAGATGCAGTGGACCATTGAAGGCGGGGTTCCAGGGGTCCCCCTTCAAGGGTGGAGAGTCTGGGGCATCACCCAGTCTCCCCAGGATTGCCAAGTAAGCGCGTCCACTTCGACAACCCCTTCAAGAAATAAGCAGAAGCAAAACAGACAAACAGACACATTACAGGACAAGACAAATGAACAGGGCTGTTTTCTTACCTTCGGAGTCTGGGGTCTAGGGGGTCTCTGGGGCTATCCCGGATGAAACCCCAAATGTTATGCCAAGTCGCAAAACGACCACCAAGAAGGCCACCGAGACTCAGACATTCCGAAATGCAATAGCAAGGCAAGACTTTATTCAAGCGGGCCACAGCCCAGGCCTTGTCCTACCCACCCAGACCGCGGAGGTTAGGAGGAAGCCTCAAGCTGCGATTGCACCGGGCTTATAAAGGCAAAAAACAAAGTTACAGCAATCAGGTGTTCAAGCAAGCAAGATCAGGACACAGGTACAAATCTGATTGGCTCAGGGCTCGAGGCATCCTGGGCGGTTAGAGTTCTTGACCGGCTGGCCCCTAATAAGCTTGCTCTGGGTTTGCTCATAGTTTAAACAGACAACAAAATGGGGGCTGCCTGAAAATGGGGTTTACTTTAACTCTTCATTCCCCCCTTCACTGGGAAGCGTTGAAGCACACTGCACCCTGGGTAGTGTCTGCCGACCTTTTCAGCCTAGCTACTTGGGATGGAGTAGAACAAATGGTGAGATGGAGGGAAGTTAGCTTGGGAGAGGAGCTCCCTCACAAAGCCTTCCCAATCCTCTGGGCCCTTGAGGCTTGCTTTTCCTCAGGCCCCCTAGGGGGGAGCATCTGGGCCCTGGAGGGATCTGTGGGGGAACATCTTGGATGGGAGGGAAACAGCCTTCCCTCTGCCTAGGAGGAGAGGGACTCAATGCCTCACTCCAATTAGCCCATAGACAAGCCTTGGCCTGATCCCCTGGATCCCGGGCCAAGCCCCTCAGCCCCGGGACACGTGGTGGACGAGCAAGGGTGGGGCGACCTCTGCCGCCTGGTCACCCCTCTCCCACCGGAGGCTTCCCACCATCTTGAACAGACACAGGAGAGGATCGCCCTGGGGACAGTGAAGGCCCTTTTAAGACACTCACTCCTCCAGCTTCTGAGGTGGCCTCAAAGAGCCTTGGAAGTATTTAATGAGAATGTCTTAGATGGAGGGGAGATAGCCCCCTGGCTGCCCAGGAGGAAAAGGGCTTATTTACTTAACATCTGCTTCAAAAGAGACAAAAAAAAAAAAAAAAAGGCTTTCGGTTCTTTTGTTGATGTTTGCTAAGTTTGGAGATTTGGTTAAGTTCTGATTGTTGTTGGCTAATGCCTTGCAATTCAAATGCTGGAGGGTGAAGGTGTCTCGCTCTGAGCCTGCTGAGGCTCTGACCAGCTCCACCACTCTTGTGTATGTGTTCTGTTACCGACTTGTCTCCCATCTCCTGGACCATCTCTGGTCATAGCTGAACTGGTTTTTCAAAATGTGGCTTCTTCATTTCCTTGCCAGATAATCTGTGAAAATTTTTGTTTCCTAGGAAAAGTTTTTGTTTTCTAACTGACCACGTGGTTCTACGATATGGACAAAATAATATAATTTTGCCACTGGAATTCCAGGAAACTTACATGTCCAATTCAGAAAAAGAAAAGTTTTTTTCTAAATGCGCCCAAAGCTTGTGCACAACTGTCTATCTCTGTCTGTCTGTCTGTTGGTACAACATGTAAAAACTGGCATCATGGTTTCAAAATTACTTGCTTTTGACTATTTTAACTTGCTTTAAAGTTTTATGTTAAACGGATCCTTGCAGCCTGTAGGTGGAGTCACAGTGAACAGCCTGGAGGCAACCCTGACTCTTCATAAATTTCATCGAATCAAGGGACCAGAGTCATTTTGGAACAAGTGTGCAAATGTGGCTGCTAACCTAGATTTTCCTGACCCAGGATTAATAATTTGCTGTATAGGATGCAGGTCAACATGTGTGCTAGCTGTGTGGACTGTGGCGGTTCGTGAAGCTGCCTCCACAGTCTGCTCCCAAACTGCCTGGTTTCACTACTAATGATTCCTTATTCTCTCTCTTGCATGGGAATCTGCTCAGGGAATCTAAGAGTCCTGTGAAGATTTTGATAGGCTTAGAGTGCTCCCAAGCCTTCTAAAATGTTTTTAAAGTTGTCACCCTGCTTAAATCAGTAGGACACCAACCTACAAAAGCCAGAATACTCAGAGTAAACAACCAGTAAATACTGGGAGATTTCAAATGTCTTTAACCAGTCTGTGTAGAAATTTGCAGGCAACCCAGCAGGAGGCCTGCTGACTCAGGGTGGAAGACACAGCCACTTCCAATCTGCTGAAGCTGAGACTTATGCCCTCTTCATTGTTATTCAATTGTGTTCTCTAACACCTGCCAGTAAGGTTAAATGATATGATATGATTTGATTTGATGACATCTATGTTAGGTTTTTAAAGTAGGTAGCCGGTAAAAGAGAACGCCATGCGGTATTCAGGCAGGAGAGAACGTTTATTACCAAACTGCTGGCCTGTGGCCAAGATGATCCATGGCCGGAGAGAAGGGAGAGAGAGAGCGACCCCCACCCAGCCCTGCTTTATTTAGGGCAGGGGCAAAGGGTGTGGCCAGGTGGATTAGGAGGTGACTTCAGGGAAAGGGGAGGTAACTGCCTCCAGGTCTGCAGGTTACCCAGGTAACTGGGTGGAGACTTAATGAGGTGGGGGCATCTGCATGTAGCCCTCAGGGAGAGGACCTAACATTCCAGCCTTTTAATAGTAATGAAAAAGGACGAAGACTCTCTCTGGCTGCTTCCTGCTGGCAAGGGGCGTAGGCATTAGGGGTAAAAGGCAGAAATGTGGCCTCTCCAGGAAAAGGCGAGCAGCAGGGTCCCTTGGTGGTAGATGCCAGTCCTTGAATGAAGCCTGGAAGAAGTCTCATGAGGCAGGGGCTGGACAAAAAAAATATTAAGGCAAAAGGAAGGGTTTAGGGCACAAAATTAAAAATTGGATGACTTGGACAGTTCTTATACTCAGGCATGGACATTAGATGGACAAGCTACTATCTCTTGATCCCCCGGCTCTGATTAATTTTGAAAGGGCGAGACAAAGTGACTCCATTTAGGATCTGACATAATTCTCCTCTTACTCCTCTCCATGATCCTTGTTCCCTGAACTGGCTGAGTCCCAGGGATCTAGGTGCTTGTTGCTGGGATGGCTTGCCCCCATTGGCATTCACGGGGTTTGAACTCAGGGCCTGGGTACTGTCCCTGAACACTTCTGCTCGAGGCTAGTACTCTACTACTTGAGCTCCACTTCCAGCATTTGTCTGGTAAGAGATAAGTCTCTTCAGCCATGCTTCCAGCCTGGCTCTTTGCTGATTAATTGGGAGATGGAGTTTGAGAGAGATTTTCAGCCCTGGCTGGCTTCGAACTGCAATCCAAGGAGTCTTTGCCACAAAAGCCCTTTTTGATTTCCAATTAAAACAACAAGGAGACCAAGGGGACTAGAGCTTACCTGTTCCTTGTCAAGAATTGACCAAATACTTGCCAGAATTCTGCAATGACAAAACTCAATAGATGTGATGAGTTTTAGCACAGATATATAGCTAGATGAACATATTAACAAATGACATTTACACAGACATACACACTGTGCACATAGGTTTTACAGCATGCAAAAATGAATTTCAGCAGTAGACTCTTTCGGAATTCCAATAGTAAATGACAGGGGTTTTTTTGCCCAATATTTTAAAACCACGTGATCGATTAGAAAAACAATTTTGCTAGCAAACAACAATTTTCAGATTATCAAATGGAGAAACCATATTTTGATAAACTCCAGTGGGATGCCATGTTGAGGGGGGTGGCAGGAGGACACACACACTCTAATAGAGAACACGTGGCATGGCATAAAGGTGCCTGAGCTGATGCCTGTTAAACCCAATATTCACCACGTGGTAAATGCTAGAGAAAAGAACTTTAAGATATCTTTGCTGACAAAGCACATTGGTGGTCAATCCTCAGTTTCAGAGGTCTGTGAAAAGAGGCAGCTTTGTGAGCAAGGCACACAACGATGGTACGACTTGGGAATTTTATAAAGTAAGCAAGTAAGCAGGAAGATGAGAGAGAGAGGGAGAAAAAGGAAGAGAAAGAGAGGAAAAGAGAAAGAGAGAGAGAGCCTGAATATAAGTGACTTCTGACCATTTACCATTGCAGTGGCAAAAACTGTATCTGAGTGAGTATTTCGAGCAGGCCCCATTGCACTGTCAAGAGGCGTGCTAGCAGAGTCTTCATTGCAGTGGCAAAAACTGTATCTGAGCGAGTATTTCGAGCAGGCCTCATTGTCAAGAGGCGTGCTAGCAGCATCCCGGCTAGGGTGTGACTGTGATGCAAAACCCAAAAAGCACGGGAGGGAGGCGCCTGGTGAGTGAATGAGCTTACCGGGCAGAAGCGGCAGGCAGAAGTGGCAGAAGGAGCGGCAGAGAACCCGAGCAGCAGCAGTTTCACTCACCAGGGCAGACAAGTGGTGTGGAGGTGGATGTGGATGTGGAGGCCAGCAATGGTATTAGTGAAAAGTGCCGCGTGGCTACTCGCAGCAGTTCGGTTGGCGGAAAAAGGGCCGTCAGGACTGGGGATACTCCGAGAAAAAGAAGAAAAATAGATGGGAATTCCGCCTGTCCTGACTCTTAAGCCCTTCCCGAGTCACGGCACCATATATGTTAGGTTTTTAAAGTAGGTAGCCGGTAAAAGAGAACGCCATGCGGTATTCAGGCAGGAGAGAACATTTATTACCGAACTGCTGGCCTGTGGCCAAGATGATCCATGGCCGGAGAGAAGGGAGAGAGAGAGAGCGACCCCCACCCAGCCCTGCTTTATTTAGGGCAGGGGCAAAGGGTGTGGCCAGGTGGATTAGGAGGTGACTTCAGGGAAAGGGGAGGTAACTGCCTCCAGGTCTGCAGGTTACCCAGGTAACTGGGTGGAGACTTAATGAGGTGGGGGCATCTGCATGTAGCCCTCAGGGAGAGGACCTAACAATCTATACCTTAGTGGAGTTTCAAAAAACTATTACTCAATTGGCTAAGGCCTTGGCTTCACCTGCCTACAGAAGATTTGCTTTCATTTTTTGACTCTTTAAAGGATAAAGCCTCCACTGATATTATTACAATTACTCTATCACTTCAAGTAATATTTCAAAAACTTCAGATGGCCCTAAATATGGCACAGTTGGCTCATTATAGGCCCGAATGCCCCCTTTGTCTCTGATCCTTCCCAACTCAGAGCTTTCCTCAGCCACCATTACTCAGGCAGGCGAGCCTCTCCAATGGGTACATGCATCAGTATGTCCTCCGACGAAAGGGGGGCTGGGTGTGGGCAGTCTGTCTGCCCTTTCCTCTTCTTGGCTCATCCGGTTGGGGTGTGTTTTCCCATCTCTCCCACAGGTCAGGAGAGTGGGGGACGCTAAAAACTCTGATACTCCCTGAACTTGGCAAACACAGGAAGGATTATCAGCTAGCCTAGGGGACATGACAAGTTCAATAGCATCCTGGACTACATAGGAAGATCTGTCTTCTAAAGAAATATGGAAAAATCAAATTTTGGATTATATCAATTTTATCAGAGATATAAGTGAAATATGTATCTAATTTCCCTATTCATGTTAAGCAGCTGAACTACTAAATAAGTCAAAATTGTTGGGAAACATGCTAAAATCATTTTTAGCTTGAAATATAAACTTTAAACACACATAAACAAAAGATATGAATTATATAATCTGTGCAACTTGCTATTATTATTTGTATATATATTTTTGCCAGTCCTGGGGCTTGAAGTCACTGGATTCTTTTTTGCCCAAGGCTAGCACTCTACCACTTGAGCCACAGTATCACTTTTGGCCTTTTCTACATATGTGGTATTGAGGAATCAAACACAGAGCTTCATATATAAGAGGCAGGCTCTCTTGCCAGTAGGCCATATTCAAAGCCCCTTTATATGTATTTTCATTCAAGACTATGCAAATGTGTCATTTATTCCAGCATGATTTCTCCCAGTAAGTTCTAAGGATATATTGCCACACACATTACCTACCAGTAAGGATATTAAGATACCATTTTTTTGCCAGTCCTGGGACTTGAACTCAGGGCCTGAGCACTGTCCCTGGCTCTTTTTGCTTATGGATAGCACTCTGCCACTTGAGCCGCAGCACCACTTCCAGCTTTTTCTATATATGTGGTGCTAAGCAATTGAACCCAGGACTTAAGATACCAATTTTTCTACTGAGCAAATACCTGTAGATTTTGCTACCAGTGACAACTCAAAAAAACCTGGTCACTCTATTATTTATTGTCAAAACTAGATTCTGTCTTACACTTCCAGCGAAAGAAAATATCCAAATGGAGTAAGACAGAAAAATAAAACTGCAGTACCACACATCAAATGAGGCTAGACCAGATAAAGACAGAATCTGCAAAAATCAATTACATTGGCTCTGTATCAATGGGGGGAATGTAGAAATTGTCCTATATAGGAAGCATGAAAAATGTCAATTCTAACAGTCTCCTCAGCAAGGAAAATTGATCAGTAAGAAAATCTAGTTCCCAAATAGAGCAGTTGAAGAAAAAACAAACATGAAAAACAAAGGGAGAAAAGGGAGACTGAGAGAAAGAGACAGAAAAAGAGATTAAAAGAGGAAGACAGAAACAAAAAAACTAGTGAGCAAGAAATAGAGAATAAAGAGTGAAAGAGGGCTGGGAACGTGGTTTAGAAGTAGAGTGCTTGCCTAGCATGCATGAAGCCCAGAGTTTGATTCCCCAGCATCACATACACTGAAGAAAAAAAAGGCAGAAGTGGTGCTGTGGCTAAGGTGGTAGAGTGCAAAAAGAAGCCAGTGACAGTGCTCATGCCCTAAATTCAAGCCACAGGACTGGCAAAGAGAGAGAGAAACAGAGAGAAAAGAGAAAAAAATAGTGAAAAAACATCTTGTGAGGCCACCTCAGAATGAAAAACAGAAAAAAACAGTGGAATTTCTAGAAAGAACACAAACTATGTGAAATATAGCATAAGTTTCAAGAATGACAAATATCACAAAGTAGTCATGGAATTAAACCAATGAGCTTTAAAGAAAACACAAGTCTAAGTCTACTGCATTTCCTACTAAAAGTGTATACTAACAAGAAATATGTATGGCTAGTACTTTAAGTACCAATGGCCTATGCAGTCCTCTAGAACATTTGAAGGTGTTTGTGACCACACTATTTCAGTTACTCAAGTAAAACTTCATTAAAAGAGTTTAAAGTTATTAATGAGAATGTGATTTCTGATTAGTTGACAGCAAACCTTCACCTTCCATGTGAAGCCACTTTCTCTGGAAGATTGAATCACATATCAAGTGTGACCAATTCTCCTCACATCAAAAAACTGGGGACAAATGGAAATAAATCTATACCCAACTTAAATAGAAGGTGAGATTATTAGGTGCAAAATGTGCAGGCCATCTTTGTCTTATTTAGGAACACTTTGCAAAAGCTGAATCTATGTTTCCATTTTCAATCTTGGAATCCTACTAAATTCATACAATGAAATGTAAAACAAAGTGAAAAACTAAAAACTACTCACCAATGATCTATCCATTCTGTGTTGCTGTTGACAATGAACAGAAGATTCTGGAAGGAAAGCTGGGAAAAAAGGCAAATGAAGTAGTCAGGAAAGAACTATTAAAATTTTGCCCAAGATTTCCCAGCTCAAAGCATGATATATGTACAGGAAAAGAATACAGCCTTCTCAAGGGAGAAGAGACTTTTATGTTTTAAGTAGAATATTAAACTCTTCAACAAAGACAGATTTACACTCTATTAGTTGATAGATATTATAAAAGCAATTCATTACTATGTTAATTACATGCAAAATTGGTGAAAAAGAAAGACATTTATAGGTTTGAAAAGGTCTTATCGCTCGCCAGCCTAATCACAGTCTTATGAAGAACCTTGGCTTTCCTGCTGGAGATACATGACCTAATAAAGACGCAGCATAAAATAATAGTCATAGGGCGGCTCGGCCTGGGGATCGGAACCCCGGCTCCCGCGGCTTCCCGGCCATGGGCACTGTCTGGTCGGATCTGCTGGTGGGGGCGTTCTGGCCAGCGCTTTCTTGGTGTGGCTGCTGCCGCGGGGGCGAACCCGGGGGTGCGGTGCCGGGGGGGGGGGGTGAAGGAAAGGGGGGGGGGATGAGGCTTGGGCCGTCCCAGCCGGAGTTGCCCGCCCAGCCCACGACTCTGCGAGAAAGCAATGGACATTTAATTTCGGCAAGCAAAGGCCTGGACAACCTGCAGGAAGCCACCTGGACCCAGAATCTGTGTGGAGCAGACGGGGACAATGCAAGACAGCATTGCCCTGCTGCACGGATTCTAGACGCACACTCACCAGCTACTTCTGAGGCTGGCAACTCAGCAGGTTACTCTGAAGCTTTGAGAAATAAAACCCCTGAATCTTGTGGAGAAGAATGGAGCTTCCAAAAGTAAGCGACGCCTGCTGGCGCAGCTACAGAGTTAAGGGAGGGAGCCATGTACAGCTGGACAGTCTGGCCCCAGCTGACCAGGAGGACTGGGAAGTGGTATGGAGACACTCTTCTTGGGGGGACATTGGCTTGGGTGGCAGTCTTGAGTCTTCTGGGTTAAACCTTAGTCAGGGAGTGGACTGTGCCAGCACTTGTGTGTAATCGAAAGGCCGGGAAGCAGATGGGAAGGGCAGGTCTTCGGCACCTCAGCAAGTCAGCATTGGGTTCCAGGTTCATTACACCACAAGCACCGGTGCACAGTTCCTTGCTGTGACCGGAGACCATGAGATTCTTGGAGGGTGGAAGGCTTACGTTCCACTCCACGATCATAAGGATGGGTTCTGGTCTCATTCTCTCTTCCTGCCGGTAGACACAGTGGTGGAGTGGAAGTTTGTGCTGGTTGAAAAAGGGGAAGTTACACGCTGGGAAGAATGCAGCAATAGACTCCTAGAAGTTGGCCACCAGGATCAAGTGATCCACAGATGGTGGGGGGTTCCATGAGTTAGCTGGCTGAATACTGCAGAACTGCACCAGAATGTGGGAGAGGCTCCGCCATGGTGCACACTGAAGAATTTAAATTTAGCCATCAAGAGTTGCTTCCAGGTTGTTAGTGGCTTTTATCTAATGGGCATATATGGACGCAGAAAACGCTTCCAGCCTGTGGACTTCTTTCCTTGTGGCGCTGACTGGTTGGTTTGTTCTGATAGTCCTGTCTTGTCTTTAGGGCTTGAACCTCTTAAGGAGTGATCAGGCCAAGCTTCCAGGGGTGCTGCAGTCAGTCAGGAAGCATGGAGCTAACCGGCTACACAAGTACAAGCTTGAGTCTTTAGGGCTCCTGGTTTAAGATCCAGGGAGAAAATAGAGACTCATTAAAAGAGCTGGTTTACTACATGCACATTAAAAAAAAAGTTATGATTACTATTATCTGACCACCAGATGGGATTAGTAAGGCTCTGCGGCAATGCCCTGAGACTCAGTGTTTGTGCCTGGTTTTACTTGCTGTGTGGGAGTTAGCAGATCTTAGTGATCTGAGGCTGGTATGGAAACGGCTGAATCAGGGTGGGTTTCCAAGGCAGTCATCGGAGCAGCCCAAGAGGAAAGGAATCTGAATGGGATTGGGTTATGGGCTGGATGAGTTGGACTGAATGCTAGCTCTCTGAAGGCTGGAGGTCGAGTTGAGCATGGCTCCAGGAAGGGACACCATCATTTCCCATGGGAGCCTTGAGACCATCTCTTCCCCTCACCCCGACACCTACCAGGTCTCCACAGATGGACTGTCCTACAGCCACGCTTCTCTGTGTCTTCTCCATGTCACCCCTTTCCTTCTCCGTTTACACCAGTCACTAAGAGCATGGTGACAAAGTTATACAGAAGTACCTCCTTGCTCTGAGAAGAAATGTTTGAAGTGATATGTGAATAATAAAACCTGAGCTGTAAAAAAAAAACATAAAAATAAAAATAATAGGAGTGACACAATCCTAAACCAACCATCCTCACTCAAGCACCCAAATGATTAAAGCCTCATGTTACTGAGACAATATCAACACAAAATACCAAGCTGAAGGGCTAGGAATATCGCCTAGTGGCAAGAGAGTTTGTCTTACATGAAGCTCTGGGTTCGATTCCCCAGCACCATATATATACATATATATGTCCAGAAGTGGCGCACACCTCCCTGGCTCTCCCGCTCTGGACAACACCCCACCTGCTTGCAGAGCTCCCGGGGCCAGGTTCTGCCTCTGCCTGCGGCGCGGGCTGACAGCGGCGCCCACTCGGGAAGCCCAACTGGAGGAGCGCGCGGAGGGCTGACTCAGGTCCCGAGCCTGGCCAGTGCTTCTTACCTGACACCTTCCCTCCCTGGGATCCCTTCAGGTCACAGTCCCACGGCCCACTGAACACAGGCTGGGCACTCGGTGGCTCCAAACTTGGGAATGCAAACGCGTACCTCAGAGCACTTCCCAGAAGCCGAGTATAGAGAGAGGAACCGGAATTTACAGACTGCAAACAACCTCAATGGGCGGGCAAGCTCATGCTCACAAGGTTCCTGGCTTTGCCCTTCCAAGAAAAGTCAGCTTCAGAGGAGACTACATTTCCACTACATTTCCCACAATGCCGAACGCCAACTAGAGGAACTGGGCTTGGAGTCCACAGATGCTTGGGCACCTCGTGCAGATCAGGGTCAAATACCTTGTGTCTTACACGCCATGCTTTCTGATTCTGAGATGGTTCGTTACTTGCTATGAGGAGCCTGAGCAGCTGTTGCACCTCCATATTGTAGCTTGGGCCTGACCAGGCCCTGAAGCTCCCCGGAATAACTGCAGAACATGTCAATGTGAAGCCTGAACAAAATGTAGTCTAAAATAATCAAGGTAGCCAGAGAGACTTCATTTGACCAGAGGTCAGTTAAAGTTAGAATGCTTTAGCCATTGTTTGTAAGACGCTTCACTGCCTTGTTTGATAATAATGCTGTGTACTGGAATGTGTTTCTCATAGATGTGATTAACTACTAACAAAGTTCTGTTACTAGGTAAGAGCCAATAGCTTCCCCTCACCTCAGTGGCAAAATGCAGACTTTAAGAAACAAGGACCTGAATTCCAGGAAAGGTGTAAACTCCCCAAGCAACAGATCAGCAGATAAATATTAAGATAACGAACAAGTTACTGCCCCAATAAGTAACTAATGAATACATAGCAGGAGGGGACTAATGCCAAAAGTCCCTTGCAGCACCCCCCACTAACAGTCCCAAGGTCGATTACAGGAGAAGCTGACTGTCTTGCTGTTAAATGACAAAGCCCCAGCTAAGCAGGAATAGATAAAGGTTAACCAATTACATGTCTTTTTAACTGGGAATCCCCTAGACTTGTTTACTATAAAAACCCAATGCAATCTATGCTCAGGGCCTTTGTCTTTCTTGGCTGTGTCCATGGGGGCATAGGTTTGAGCTCAAGCTTGCTAATAAATGACTCGTTGCTTTTGCATTGGAATCAGCTTCTCGGTGGTCTTTGTGGGGGTCTCGAATTTGGGGCATTTCAGATATGCTTTCCAGAGGGTAGAAGTACTATGGCATTACATAGAAGAATGCAGAAAGACAAAACTTCCTCTATTCCACTCTTTTGTAGCAGCCTTAAACGTCCCAAAAGGGACAATGTCCCACTTTTAATGAACTGGAGATGAAATTTCCATTCTATGTGTCTTAATTGATATATTCAACACAGAGCACTTAGAATAATCCTATCACTAAATTCCTCACTGGGCACTGGTAGCTCTTGCCTGTAATCCTAGCTCTTCAGGAGGCTGACATCTGAGGGTCACTCTTTAAAGCCAACCCCGGCAGGAAAGTCCATGAGACTCTAATTCTCAATTAACCACCATAAAACCGGAAGCGCTGTGGCCCAGGTGGTAGATGCTAGCCTTGAGCTGAGCTCCAGGACATCACCCAGGCCCAGAGGTCAAGTCCCAAGAATCCTGCCCCCGCCTCAAAAAGAAAGAAAGAAAGAAAGAAAGAAAGAAAGAAAGAAAGAAAGAAAGAAAGAAAGAAAGAAAGAAAGAAAGAAAGAAAAGAAAAAAGGAAGAAAGAAAGAGGAAAAGAAAAGAAAGAAATTCCTCTGTCTGTCTTTTGGTGTCCCCATTGCACTATCTACATAAGCAATATGTGATGAATGATGGATTTTTCTTCCCACTTATTTTAATAGTTACAAGTCACTGAATTAGTACATGGTACCTACTTAAGACTGATAAAGTTTTTAGAAGACAGAGGAGTCTCCAGACCACAGGGAAAATGAAGAGGAAACCCCATTTGAACAAACTGAACAAAGTCAGACATCAGAGCCTCTAGACATTAAAGACTATTGACTTTCTGCCTTACATGTTGGTGGTGAAAAGCTGCAGGTGCTGATGGCAGAAGAAAGATAGTAAGAGGTTCCTGGAAGAAAATAACTTCAACTGTGGGGACCAGAAGGCTATGTATATGGCACAAGCAAGCAAAGTGAAAACCTCTCTCTCTCTGTATATTTACTTTTATACCTATATATAAACACACATAAATGTGATGTATGCTATACATGTAATGTGTTATAAACATTTTTATATACAGACATACACCATGAATATATGTGTCTACATGTGTATGGAATGTTATGCATACTAACATATAAAACTATATATTGTATACTACCTGGTTGTGTATATGATCTATATACATATATCATTACATAAAACAAGATCATATGCCTGTTGGAGTAGAGGGAAATTTTGCTGATTATTTTCAAGATGGAGTCTTCAAAGATGTCCTTTCCAGGCTAAAACTCATAATTCTCCAGATCCTTAACCTACTGAGTAGATACAATTATAGTCATGAGCTACTAGTACTTGATTTTGATTTTCAATGTGATCCTAATCTTGACTTTCAATCAAGGTGTATTCTTTTATTTAGTTTTACCTGAGCATAGGTGTACTATTTTCTGAAACACAAGTTGGTCTTAGGGACTGTGATGCATTCATAGGCCAATGATGCTTGTGTGGTTAATCCAAATAACAAGTATGTTAACCTATTATATGCCAAAAAAACAAAGGTTTTAAAGCAAGATTATACAAGTTGTTGACACAAACAACTCTAATAATTGATATAAGACTTATCTGTATTTTAACATATGGAAATAGGATCTGTACAATGCTGTCCAGTATTTCTTGAGGTGACATTCCACACATATTATTGCAAATGAAATGCTATAGGAACTAATATGATACGACCTCAGGTGACTAGTGACACCTACTGTGTCACTACAGCTTGGCCAATGGATAACCTATTTCTGCAAAAATCAAGACAAAACAGGTAATATGGTGATAAAATAGATTAGGTAATATTAGGGAACAGTCACCAAAATGCATAATTGAGAGTAGAGTTAGGGAGGTAAAGGCAAAATCTGACAAGTATTTTTATATGAGTCTAAAGAAAAGTGTCTTCTAGGTAAACAGAAGACAGCCTGTGAGAGCTGCAGCAAACTTGCTATAACAAGCACCAAGTGAAGAAGGTGGAAGAGAAGTGTTTATCCTTATCCAAGAAGAGAGACACTACTGTTGTGCAGAGCAATGATACTATGTTCACTATTACCTCATTTAGAACTAAGCATAGATGATTTGGAAGAGTGGGTTGTAAGCAATCATAACTGGCTGTCAGGTTTCTCATGTGAGCCATCTGTATACAATGGTGCCACTACTGACTGCAGAAGAGCAAGTCTAGGAAATCTGCATTATATTCTCTGGAATTTTGTGACTCAGCAAACTCTGGCTCAGTTTTCAAGTTGGAAATTGTCTCCATGTTCACGACTGAAAACTACAGAGCTTTAAAAGAGATTTTCATCTGTTTCTCAGATGGGGAAAAATTCTGCTCCATAGGTTTACCTTGTTGTAGAATCCTATGGGTCTACATCTTAAGTGTCTGTGTTTATCAGAGATTTCAGTATGTTTAAGCATCAAATATCTCCAGGAACACAGAATATATTAGAGCCCATAGTACTAAGAGGAGGGCAGTTTATTACATTGCTTGGAGTGACAGATAGGCATTGTAATCTCACTGGGTACCTCTAGAACCAGAGAATGCCTTCAGATACGATCCATTTTTCAAGATGGACTGCTGGAGGGTGGCCTGCCTATCATAGACAAAACTCTTCTAGGAATTTCACACTGGGGTCATTAAAAATAACTTTAGCTACCTGTATTCTGTATATTTGAGCTTCTAAATTATTCAACTCAATGTGACATGAGCCACAGAGACCTAGCTTTTGGTTAATGTTGGTGCATTCTTTGAGAATAATTTCTTTTTCACTTTTGTGGAAATCTAAAGTAGTTGTGAGAAAAGGAGGTCTATCCCAATGAGGTGATGCTTCTTCCCAATATGGCAGGAACTGAGGATTGTGCATCATTTGGGGATTTTAATGGTTTAAACAAGGAAGCTCACTAGGATCTCTGAGCAAATTGCTCCAGCGGACAACATTCTGAGCTGTCATTTTTTTTTCTTTTTTTGCCAGTGCTGGGGCTTGGAACTCAGGGCCTGAGCACTGTCCCTGGCTTCTTTTAGTACAAGGCTAGCAAGCACTCTACCACTTGAGCCACAGCACCATTTCGGGCTTTTTCTATATATGTGGTGCTGAGGAATCGAACCCAGGGCTTCATGTATATGAGGCAAGCACTCTACCACTAGGCCATATTCCCAGCCCAACACGTGAATTTCTAAATAATACACCTATGAATAGTGCCCAGAGGACAAGTTCTATCCAAAGCTTTTTATTAGACCATTTTGTATATGATGAGTTTTATTCATTTATTTATTTGACACTCAGTGATATAACTAAGCATTGTAGTTCAGGCTTGCATGGCTAATTTTCAACCAATATCTTAGCAATGATTTGTATTAATTAATTGAATTACTAAGTTATTTATGCTACTATGATTACATGTCTTTCTACCTCACTAGCTAAAGCAATACTGTATGTATTTATTAATTTACTGATTCATTCATCCATCTGTTTCTAGTATAATATTTTTCTTGATGTCTCACATTTGGCTTGCAAAATGCCAGGTCAGGTCAACATCATCAAATAGTTTTACACACACACACACACACACACACACACACACACACACACAGAGAGAGAGAGGGGGGGGGGTTCTTTAATTCAGTGGGCTATCCCCAGACTTACTAGCTTCTTCCTGAGGCACACCTCAGATATGCCATCTATTTCTTACCTATATTGATCTACCTGTCATCTATCTACCTACCTACCTATCTTGATAGCTAACTGGCTCTCATCTATCTATTTACCTACCTATTTATACTCCCTCTTCCTATATACATTCCACCCACAGTAGAGTTCTTTATTCAATTCCTTTTTTTCCATTTCCTTCTTATAGCATTTCTATTTAGCTTAGTTTCTTTTTTTTTAATACTTATTTATTGTCAAAGTGATGTACAGAGTTTACAGTTTCATACATTAGGCTTTGGGTACATTTCTTGTACTGTTTGTTACCTCCTTCCTCATTCCCCCTCTCCCTCCCCCTTTATCTCTCCCCCATGAGTTGTTCAGTTGGTTTACACCAAATGGTTTTGCAAGTATTGCTTTTGGAGTTGTCTTTTTATCCTTTGTCTCTTGATTTTGATATTCCCTTTCACTTCCCTAGTTCTAAAACCAGTATACACAGTATCTAGTGTACTCAGATGAGTTACAGTGATAGCATGGGTCCAACTACAGGAAGGGGATACAAGAGGATCATCAACAAAAGAAGCTACGGTTTCACATGACATGCAGAAAGTAATTACAACATTGAGCTGTCAATGTTTTTATCCAGCATAGGAATAATGCCCCAGTTGGAATGAGAGTGGGTATCATAGTCTACTGATAAACCTGTCCAAGAGGAAAGGCTTATTCCAAGGCTTATTCCCTGAAACTTAACCATCCATTGCAAGTTTGGAATAGTGTATTCTGCTTACTTGAGTGCTGGAATGAATGCCTGCTCTCCAATGCTGTGCCTGCTGTCAGAATATTTCCACATATATGGTAGGAACTGGAGAGAAGGGGAACCTGTCACTGGGTGTAGATAGAAAATACCTCCCAGGAGGTCACAGAAATTTCCTGAGGTCTCTATGAGGCAAACCTTCTCTTCCTTCAAATGCAGAGAAACTTCTACAGTTTCTGGAGATCTGAATAGAATTGTAACCATAGTTCTACAGGCTGTGATTTCTTTTTGCTTTTTTTAATTCATTGTCAAGGTGATATACAGAGGGTGTGTTACAGTTATATAATGTAGTGTGTACATTTCTTGTCATACTTCTTACACCCTCCCTCATTTTTCTCTCACCTTCCCTCCCCATCCCAGCCTGCTAGTTGTACAGTTTCTTTCCAGCATATTGTCTTATGAGTATCGCTATTCAACCTGTGATTTCTTAGGCTGATGTCTTAGCCAGTACCTGCTTTCCCTTTTTCTCTTTGACCTTTAATACAGTTTGGCTAAAATGCTTTTGTAGCTGACTGCTTTCCCTTATTTATTTTTCCTAGTCCTGGGCCTTGGTCTTGGGGCTTGAGCACTACCTTTAGCTTCTTTTTGCTCAAGGCTAGCACTCTGCTACTTGAGCCACAGCGCCGCTTCTGGCCATTTTCTATATATGTGGTGCTGAGGAATCGAACCCAGGGCTTCAAGTATATGAGGCAAGCACTCTTGCCATTAGGCCATAGTCCCAGCTCATAGCTAACTGCTTTTTCTTAAAGGAGATGGAGAGGGAGAGGAAGAGGGAGAGGGAGAGGGAGAGGGAGAGGAAGAGAGAGAGGGAAAGAGAGAGGAAGAGGGAGAGGGGGAAGGAGAGGGAGAGGGAGAAGAGAGAGAGAGGGAGACAGAGAGGGAGGGGGAGGGAGGGAGAGGGAAAGGGAGAGAAGGAAGGAAAGGGAGAGAGGGAGGGGGGAGGGGGAGGAAGGAGAGGGAGCTGAAAGTTTGGCTAGGGCTCCAGTGGCAGAGCACTAGCCTTGTGCACAGAGAGGCTCAGGGACGGAGCCCAGGACCTGAATTCAAGCCCCAGGACTGGCAGAAAATGAAAAAAAAACAAAAACTTCTAAGTTCTATTTTCAAATAAAGCAGGGCAATGTTTAACCTAAGTTTCTAAGTGACGTTTCCTGACTTAGTTGAAATGTTTTTGTGTTGTTGTTGTTTTTTTTCCTTATTAAAACACTGTAATCACTCCTGACTGGTAATGAGGCAAAGTTGGTAGAATCAGTCACTGGCCAGCTGGGGCAGTTCTTCAGAGGCAGCATAAATTAAAGCAAACAGCCCTGATTGGATGCTCAGTGGTGTAAAGGGAGTGTTTGCATAGTGGCCAGAATTCAAACATCAGTATTACCCAAATAAAAGCTCTCCAGAGCAAAGGCAGGAAGTTCCTGCAAACTGTCTGAACATTCGCCCATTTTCTACTCTAGATTCCATATTCCAGCAGAAAAAAACACTTAAATCATCAGTGCAAGTGCAAGAAATATGCAAACAATAGAGAAGGGCTTTATCAAAGGAGAACACCTGAAAAATTAACTGACTCACATGAAATAAAATTGAGAAAAAAACTCATGGGACTGAAAAGCAAATTGGCCATTGTGCAGAAAATGAAAGGGAAATTGTACTGAAGATTTTTATTCAGCAGTCTCTTGTGTAAAAAGTGACTCATTTGAAAGGAGTAAAGCCACTGCAGGCAGAGAGATGTTTGGTTATGTTCTATCGAACAGCAGTTTGTTTTTTGGGGAGATTCCACTCTTTTGTATGTACTATCTATATCATATCTATTATCTATTATTTTAAATCTATAATATCTAGTATCCATATTATCTATTGTTTCATCACAACCTAAAAGATACTTTACTCCTTTTTTTTTTTTTTTTTTTGGCCAGTACTGGGCCTTGGACTCAGGGCCTGAGCACTGTCCCTGGCTTCTTCCTGCTCAAGGCTAGCACTCTGCCACTTGAGCCACAGCGCCGCTTCTGGCCATTTTCTGTATATGTGGTGCTGGGGAATCGAACCTAGGGCCTCGTGTATCCGAGGCAGGCACTCTTGCCACTAGGCTATATCCCCAGCCCACTTTACTCCTTTTGATTGGACTAATACTGTAAATGGAATGAAGCTTTCCCCTCATACTCTCTAAATGGGTCACAAATTCTAATAAAGAATTTGTGTTTGCCCTATGACACTGTCCACTTCCTACAATGGCAAAAGAGAGACAAGGCCAGAGAGGATGGAGCAGGGACTGCAGTAGTGTGCACCTGACATGGTTAGGAAAGCTCTCTGGACTTGATGCCAAACTTTGTGTTTCTTTATCACCTTAGAAAGAGATTTTCTGTTTGAGAGATGAATCGAGATGAGCTGATTCACTCGCTGGGGCACTTAGAATATGAAGAGGAATTCAGAGAAAGAACTTTACATTCAACATACACAACAGGGTAAATTAAAGCACATTTCTGGTTTCAAATAGACTTACACTATTGTTTTTTTAAGCAAAAAAAGTTTAAAATTTTCAAGACATATTGAATAGGACTCAGTAGTGTGCTGAGATGAAATGAAATTCTATTTTCATTGCTAGCTTTCAGTGAATCTGTCTAAATTCTGATGACAGAACATTTGTAACTTACTCCTTCTGACTGACTGCAGTCTTGTGTCACAATCCGTGTTTCACAGGACAGAGAAACAGCAGCTAGCACAGGTGGTGGGGCTCCAGCCACAAGTGGCCGAATATCTGTTGCCATAAAGTGAGTCAAGGATGTTTTTGTCATTTTGATACCGTTTGGTTTTGGATTTTTTTCTGGTTGTTTATTCATTCATTTTTTAGTTGACTTTGTAATCGCAGCTACAAATAGAAGCCAGGTTCTTGAGCAGAGAGCTTAAGATGCTGCAGCTGGGGCAGCCTCCATCTTCCGGGATTGTCTGGGAGGGAGACAGCTCTGTGATCCACTGCACCTACACAGACGCTGCTTCCCATTACTTCTACTGGAATAAGCAAGAGCCTGGGGCAACTAGATAGTGTTTCAAATATGGAGAAGAAGCCAGAGCACAGACTCTGCTGAACTGAGCAAGAAGGACAAACACCTCTCCCTGCACATTAAGCTGCTCAGCCCAGGACTCAGACACAATTACCAACTTTTTAATACATGCTGAAGTTTGGCAATCCTCACTTTAGGAGTCACCTAATGTCCATAGGGGATATAGTATAAGAACTCAAATATAACTAGCTAGACCTCAGAATGAAGCAAACTCCACATCTATAATTTTTTTCATGTTCATACATATATATACATATATAATAGAATGTTATAAACAGAATAATAGGGAAATTTAACAATCATATTATATACTATTGGTTGCCCTGTCAGATGGAAAAGAGGGTCAGATACTGATTCTTTACTATTTGTAAGAATCCAGAAGCCTGACTAGATGAACTGCTAAAAAAAAATTTTAAAAATAAACACCTTCATTTCCAAGGTTGGTAAAGTGGTGACATCATATTAAGTACTATCTAAAAGTAGAAAAATTCTATCAATGCTTTGACCATACAAGAATTCTATTTCATATCCTCTGGGAGAGGAAGATGGTGCATCCTTGAGATGAGAATTTCTACAAATGCACCTATGAGTAGTGCCCAGAGGACAAGTTCTATCCAAGGTCTTTGCATTAGGCTTTTTTGTTCATCATGAGTTTTATTCATTTCTTTATTTATTTGATGTTCAGTGATATATCTAAGCATTGTACTTCTGCCTTGCATGGCTAATTTCCAACCAATTTCTTACACTGATTTGTATTAACTGAATTACTAAGTTACTTATGTTACTGTGATTACATGTTTTTCCACCTCACTAGCTAAAGTATGCTTTATGAATTTGTTAATTTATTGAGCCATTCACATTTGTTTCCAGTATAAATATTTTTCTTGATGTCTCACATTTGGCTTGCAAAATAGCAGGCCAGGTCAACTTTATCAAATTATTTTACACACACACACATACACACACTCACACACACACACACACAAAGGTTCTTTAACTGAGTGGGCTAATCCCAGACTTACTAGCTTCTTCCTGAGCCACACCTAAGATCTATTTCTTATCGTCTGCCTACCTACCTATTTATATCCTTCTTCCTATATACATTCCACCCTCAGTAAACTTGTTTATTCATTTCCTTCTTACAGCATTAGTATTTATCTTCGTTTCTTACCTGCTGCTAGCTATATAAATTTCCAGGCAGTCTCTATCAGACATATAATTGTTACTTAATAAGTCTGTATTATTGTGAGCTTAACTAAGGTTCTCATTTCAAGATTGCTGCAGAAATGTTATGTCTTTGTCATCTTACTGCATTTAATCAGGTCCCTAATTTCTGCTTCATACAGCATGATTATTTAATTAGGCAGATTATTGTAGTTTCACTCTCTGCCTCATATCAGGATTTCTAGGTCCAGTCTCAGGACATTATCAACAAGATTATTCATTTAGAAGATGTTGGCATATTTCTAAAACCCTCTACCACTTGAGCAACTGCACAACTTCCAGGATTTTCTGAGTAATTTATTGGAGATAAGGATCTCACAGCCTTCATGGGGTTAAGGATCTCACAGCCTTTCCTGCTGGGGCTGGCTTTAATCCACAATCTACAGATCTCAGTCTCCTGAATAGCTAGAATTAAGACAATGAGCCACTGGCACCTAACTAGAATCTACTTTTGATCTAGGCATACCTCTTTTTGGCATCTATTCAGACAATTACAAATCAGAAAATGGTAAAGACACGTGCAAATCCATGTTCACTGCTACACTATTCACAATAACCAAGTTATGTTCTTTTTTTTTTTTTGGCCAGTCCTGGGCCTTGGACTCAGGGCCTGAGCACCTTCCCTGGCTTCTTCCTGCTCAAGGTTAGCACTCTGCCACCTGAGCCACAGCGCCCCTTCTGGCCGTTTTCCATATATGTGGCGCTGGGGAATCGAACCGAGAACTTCATGTGTAGGAGGCAAGCACTCTTGCCACTAGGCCATATTCCCAGCCCACAATAACCAAGTTATGAAAACAGTCCAGACGGCCTAAAATGCAAGAGTGGATGAAGAAAATATAATGTCATTTTCAGGAAAAATGGTTGGACCTAGAGGAAATCATGTTAAGTGAAACCAAGCTCAGAGAGAAAAATCACACAAGCTTCTTCTCATATATGGAAGTTGATCTATAATACAATTAAGCATGGTAAGATACACAGAGCTCAAGGCATTTACCCACAAACTCATCAAAGGAGACTAGAGGTAAGGGAGGAATCCAAAAGCATACCCAATCAGAACAACTAAAGTAGTGTTTATCAAAATGAATAGCAGGAAATGAACACAGGTATTTTTCCTGGGAGGGAGAACAAGGAATGGGCGTAAGAAGCCAGAGTAAAGGCAACCTTTGTGAAATTTGTGGATTGGAATAGGAAGGGATAAAATGGGGAAGAATGAAAGGGGCGACATTGTTCTGGGGCTGAGGAAATGGCCTAGTGGCAAGAGAGCTTGCCTCGTATACATGAGGCCCTGGGTTCAATTCCCCAGCACCACATATACAGAAAACAGCCAGAATGGCGCTGTGGCTCAAGTGGCAGAATGCTAGCCTTGAGCAAAAGGAAGCCAGGGACAGTGCTCAGGCCCTGAGTTCAAGGCCCAGGACTGGCCAAAAAAAAAAAAAAAGCATTGTTCTCATAACATGACTTAGGGAATTGTAACCACTTCTGACAACTACTTACCAATTATTAAGAACAAACTTGTTCTTAATAATTAGGTAACATTTAAGATGAAAATTTCAGATATCCTCATTTTTCTTTAAGAACCTCTAACACACTGAAAGGAAGAAGCCAGATATGTATCTACCTATGCAATCAGAAAACTATGAGGATAATTTCCCCCTCAGTTTTACTCTTCCACATGCCTACTACATTTCTACCTCTAACTACTTGCCTATATCACCCCTTGGATTTCTGTAAGTATCTCCTAACTACTTCATCTTCCACATTTTCTTCATGAATCTAATTTTTTTTGCCAGTCCTGGGCATTGAACTCAGAGCCTGACAATATCCCTGGCTTCTTTTTGCTCAAGGGTAGAATTCTAGCACTTGAGTCACAATGCCACTTCTGGCTTTTATATTTACACACACAAACACACATGTGGTGCTGAGGAATCAAACCCAGGGCTTCATGTATGCAAGGTGAGGACTCTACCACTGCCAAATTCTCAGCCCCATGTACCTGATTTTCTAATTGCTGCCAGAATTAATTTTTTAAAAGCATGTCTTAGTTGTGTTTTGGTACAATTATCAACATGGAGCTAGACAAAAGGGTAGTACTGGTCTTAGAGACATATTCAACCTCCAGAGAACTTCATTTCTACCATGAGACCAGTGAGAAAAAACATGCTCTTCATTATCATCTACAGTGGTGTTTTATTATAATTCACTCAGATGAACAACTGAGCCGTCTGAATCAATCACAATAAAGAAGTGAACATCAGCAGTCATTAATTAAATATAAAAATAGTAAGTACAAAGTCATTTTACTTTACTCTTCCAAATCCAAATCTAGTCCACCAATAGCAAACAAAGCAATTAATGAGTGCTTTAATTTCAACCACATTCACAACAAACTAAATAAATTCCTGACAGCATATTATATTCAGAGAATGTTCTATGAAGAGAATCACTTCTCGAGTATATATTGGGATTTCAATTCTGGTTGGAAGATGTTCCACATTGTTCCATTTGTAAGGTTTCCCTCTTGCATCTTTGAGACAAGAACACTAAGGTCTGCATTCTGAGTCAAAGATGTTCCACATATTTTACAGATGTTTCTCCTCTGTGTGTATTCTGATGCACATTGAGGTAAATACTTATCCTTAAAAGACTTCCTGCATTTGTTTCATTCATAAGGTTACTTCTGCATGTGTTCACTGAACATGAAGTATTTTCTACATTTGTGTTTTGCTTTTGGTTTTGTTTATCCAGTCCCCAGGCTTGGGACTTGAGCACTATCCCTGGCTTCTTTTTACTCAAGGCCAGCACTCTACAGCTTGAGCCACAGTGCGACTTCTGGCTTTTTCTATCTATGTGGTGCTGAGGAATTGAACCCAGGGCTTCATGTATGCAAGGCAAGCACTCTACCACTAAACCATATTCCCAGGGCCCACTGATAAGGTTTTTCACCTCTGTGAATTTTCTTATGCAAGTTAAGGAGTGACCTCTAGGTAAAAGACTATTCACATTTGGAATATTCATACTTTCTCACCTATATGATTTCTCTTGTGCTTCTCGAGTGCTGACAAGTGGGTAAAGGACTTTCTACATGTGTTCCATTCCTAAGATTCTCTTCTATATGTCTTCTCTTATGTTTACTAAGATTTGCCTGCTGGCTGAAGGATTTCCCACACTGGTTACAGTCATATGGTTTTTCACCTGTGTGAATTCTCTTATGTCTACGTCGATTTGAGAGGTTACGGAAGGACTTTCCACATATGTTACATTCATAAGGTTTCTCTCCTGTATGTGTTCTCTTATGTTCAGTAAGATATGACCGCAGGATGAAAGACTTCCCACACTGGTTACATTCATATGGTTTTTCACCTGTATGGACTGTCTTATGTCTACTTAGATATGAACTCTTCCTGAAGGACTTCCCACACTGGTTACATTCATAAGGTTTCTCTCCTGTGTGTGTTCTCCGATGAACACTAAGACATGTCTTCTCAATGAAACACTTTCCACATATGTTACATTCATAAGGTTTCTCTCCTGTGTGAATTTTCTTATGTCTACGTCGATTTGAGAGGTTACGGAAGGACTTTCCACATATGTTACATTCATAAGGTTTCTCTCCTGTATGTGTTCTCTTATGTTCAGTAAGATATGACCGCAGGATGAAAGACTTCCCACACTGGTTACATTCATATGGTTTTTCACCTGTATGGACTGTCTTATGTCTACTTAGATATGAACTCTTCCTGAAGGACTTCCCACACTGGTTACATTCATAAGGTTTCTCTCCTGTGTGTGTTCTTCGATGAACACTAAGAAATGTCTTCTCAATGAAACACTTTCCACATATGTTACATTCATAAGGTTTCTCTCCTGTGTGAATTCTCTTATGATTACTTAGAGATGACATTGTTGTGAAGGACTTTCCACATATTGTACATTCGTAAGGTTTCTCTCCTGCATGTGTTCTCTTATGTGTAGTAAGATGTGCCTGCTGCGTGAAGGATTTCCCACACTGGTTACATTCATATGGTTTTTCACCTGTGTGAATTCTCTTATGATTACTTAGACTTGAACTATAACTGAAGGACTTCCCACACTGGTTACATTCATAAGGTTTCTCTCCTGTATGTGTTCTCTTATGTCTACTAAGACTTATCTTCTGGTTGAAAGACTTCCCACACTGGTTACATTCATAAGGTTTCTCTCCTGTGTGTGTTCTCTGATGAGCACTAAGATATGTCTTCTTAATGAAACACTTTCCACATGTGTTACATTCATAAGGTTTCTTTCTTGTGTGAATTCTCTTATGATTACTTAGAGATGACATCAACCTGAAGGACTTTCCACATGTTGTACATTCATAAGGTTTCTCTCCTGTATGTATTCTCTTAGGTGTACTAATATTTGCCTGCTGCCTGGAGGATTTCCCACACTGGTTACATTCATAAAGTTTCTTGCTAGTGTTAATTTTCTTACGTTTTCTTAGATATAAATTGTTTGTAAAGAACTTTCCACATTTGTTACATTCATAAGGTTTCTTTCTACATTTGGTATACTTATCAGACTGCTCTGAATATTTGCTCTGATGGTTAGTAAAGTGCATTTCCTTACTGAAACATTTCTCACATTCACTATAAGAATAGGGATCGTCTCCAGTATGGTTTTTCTGATGTGTACTGACTGTAGTAGGTCTTAAATAGATTGTTTGCCCTGACACAGTACATTCAGGTGGTTTCCTCACTCCTTGAAGTATTTCTTGGACAATGTGAGCTGACTTACAATTGCTTTCTCTATATTCACTATGGTTGTAAGGGAGATTTCCCGCACAAACATACTTATGTCTAGAGAAAATAGTCTCTGAGTTTAATACCATTCCTTCTCCTCCATCTTTAAAATACTGATGCTCATAAGGACTCTCAGATTGTTGAATAAAATGCTTCCAATGTCTAAGCGCTTGCTCAGCTACATGAGAGACAACAGGTCTGCATGGATCACGCATCCCATCAGGCTCACTATAGAGAAACAGGTTTTGACATGTAATGATTTCCTCAGTCCCCATTGCTAAAGACTTATTATTCCTAATCAGCTCTGGCATATGTTTTAAAGTCAAATGAAAATTTCTTACTGAATTCACTCTTTCCTTTACTTTGTTGCTATTAGTGACTGCTACTTCATATAGCCATTCATCTGGCCTTTCGTGGCAAGTCTTAATCATGTCATTCATTTCTTGGACATCTAAAATGATACATCAAAAAGAGAGAAAAACAAAAAAAAATGGTGAGATCTAAACCTTAACATAAAAAATGACATTTCTTCCCATTCTAATTATTATAGATTTTAAAATATCCATACTAGGGGCTGGGAGTATGGCCTAGTGGCAAGAATGCTTGCCTCTTACACATGAAGCTCTCAGTTCGATTCCCCAGCACCACATATATGGAAAACGGCCAGAAGGGGCGCTGTGGCTCAAGTGGCAGAGTGCTAGCCTTGAGCAAGAAGAGGCCAGGGACAGTGCTCAGGCCCTGAGTCCAAGCCCCAAGACTGGCAAAAAAAAAAAAATCCATACTAGAAATTGATGTATGAGAAATATAGGCTTTTCTTGCAAAAGGCTTAAGATCTTCATACTTGTACTTTACAATTCAAAATGATGTTTTTCTGTTTCACTTTTTTCTTTTCATATCAGAGGAAATATTTACTCAATTTGCAAAATTATAGTTTTATAGCAATAGATTTAAAGTGAACATTTACAATCTGTCCTTAGCATTGCTAGAGTTACTTTTACAAATATCTGTTTTGTTGTAGAAGTGTTGCTTGGTTTGCTTTTATTTTTGTGAAATAATTATACTTAGTGCTGCTTTTCTTCTCAACCATTAGGTTAGGAACAACAATATTTTCTGGATTCATACATTCTCACAAAAGTTGTTTTTTTTTTTTTTTTGGCCAGTCCTGGGCCTTGGACTCAGGGCCTGAGCACTGTCCCTGGCTTCTTTTTGCTCAAGGCTAGCACTCTGTCACTTGAGCCACAGTGCCACTTCTGGCCATTTTCTGTATATGTGGTGCTGGGAAATCGAACCCAGGGCCTCATGTATACGAGGCAAGCTCTCTTGCCACTAGGCTATATCCCCAGCCCCCTCACCAAAGTTTTATAGAGCCCTTTGCCTTTCACTGAAGCAGGAATAGTTTTTGTGAATGAGGATTTATCCCTACATTACTTTTTTTTTTGCCAGTACTGGGGCTTGGACTCAGGGCCTGAGCACTGTCCCTGGCCTCTTCTTGCTCAAGGCTAGCACACTGCCATTTGAGCCACAGCACCTCTTCTGGCCTTTCCTATATATGTGGTACTGAGGAATCGAACCCAGGGCTCATATATACAAGGCAAACACTCTTGCAACTAGGCCGTATTCCCAGCTCCCTTATCCTTACATTTCTTCAGGTCAAATTTCTCACTAAGAATTCCTACAGGCATATGTGGGATCTCTTTTTTTTTTTTTTTTTTTTTTTGCCAGTCCTGGAGTTTGAACTCAGGGCCTGAGCACTGTCCCTGGCTTCTTTTTTGCTCAAGGCTAGCACTCTGCCACTTGAGCCACAGCACCACTTCTGGCCTTTTCTATATATGTGGAGCTGAGGAATCGAACCCAGGGCTTCACATACACGAGGCAAGCACTCTACCACTAGGTCATATTCCCAGCCCCCATATGTGGGATTTCTAAAAAAAATCATTTATCCCCATCTTACAAGGAATCTCATCAAAATTCCTTTTCTGACACTCTTAATCCTCAGAACCATTGATGACAAAGGACACTGCAAACACCACATAGGTGATATTTCTTGCTAATGTAAAAGATTGAGTTGTGAATCCCAGAGGCACTGATAAGCATTTTCCTTCTCGGTGGACAGCAGTCCAGGTGTCCTCATTATTTCCTGACACCTACATAATCCTAGATCCCTGAAGCGATATATCTTTTACATTTTCCTTTGTTTTTTTTATTTTTTTTTATTTTTTTTTTTTGGGGGGCCAGTCCTGGGCCTTGGACTCCGGGCCTGAGCACTGTCCCTGGCTTCTTCCCGCTCAAGGCTAGCACTCTGCCACTTGAGCCACAGCGCCGCTTCTGGCCGTTTTCTGTATATGTGGTGCTGGGGAATCGAACCTAGGGCCTCGTGTATCCGAGGCAGGCACTCTTGCCACTAGGCCATATCCCCAGCCCCTCCTTTGTTTTTTTTAATGTTTCAGAATAGGTATCACAAAGAGAAAAGGATTTGCTAAATCTACCTGTGTTTCCACAGAGAATTTAGTATGTCTCCAAACAAATTCTTTTTTTTTTTTTGGCCAGTCCTAGGCTGTGAACTCAGGGTCTGAGCACTGTCCCTGGCTTCTTTTTACTCAAGGCTAGCACTCTACCACTTGAGCCACAGCGCCACTTCTGGCCATTTTCTGTATATGTGGTGCTGAGGAATCGAACCCAGGGCCTCATGTATACGAGGCAAGCACTCTTGCCACTAGGCCATATTCCCAGCCCTCCAAACAAATTCTTGATTCCCCACTCTTAAGACAAAGAATCACCTAGTTCCCCACCAAACATAGCACTCAAGGGAACAAGGCATACTACTGCTCAGTACAGCTCAAAATGAACTTACCAACTGGGCTCTGTCTCCAACATCACTGTGTAAGATGCATTCACTCACCTGGGAAATTCATTTCTAGTACTTCTCCCATACACGGTTCTGTACCTTCCTCCAACTTGGGTTCAGAAACACAGTGCCCTGTTAAGATCAAACAATGGATAAGTATTGCTCATGCTGGGTCATCCTTGCTGTAAAATGATCTCACACATTCTGGTATACAGAGTTGTTCTAAAACCTGGTTTCTCATTTCTCCTTATCCCCATGGCTGATTTTCCCCATTAACACAAGCTTTGGGTTTTTCTTGTCCATGTTTTGCCTTGAACCTAAGGCATGGGCAAGGACTCTGAGCAGTTTTCCTCAAGGCTAATGTTCTACCTTTTTCAGTTACAGTTTCCCTACTGGGTTTGGATTGGTTAATTGGACAAAAGGAGTCACATGGCAACTCTTTTGCCTGAGCTGTCTTCCAACCACTTTCCTCAAATTTCAGCAGCTAGCATTATATCTGTAAACTACCCAGTGCCAGCTTTGCATTTTAAATGCTTGCCTTAAACTAGTGATTTCCAGATCATCCCTTCAGTAGTAATATACATTCTACACCAGATTACATATCCATCTATAACAATGAATCCCTTATTCATATAACATATTTGAGTACTTTTGTGAAAAACTACTGCTCCCTTGACTTCTTGAAGAATGAGAATAAAATTGATTCTGGAGGAATATAATCTTTCTTAGAAGTGATACTTCCCGTGGTCTGGAATCCTACACCTAAACACCATTGCAACTTTGAAAAATAGTCAAAGATCTACTAAAAATGAAGCATTTGAACTTGTGAGTCAATGTGACTTTTGCTCACCCAAGGACACCAAGTTGCTGTAGGTCTCCAGCATTACATCCCTACACAGGATCCTCTGAGCAATGTCAAGGTCCCGCCACTCCTCCCAGCTGAAGTCTATAGCCACATCTTCAAATGATACTGGATTCTGTAATGGTACATTTTCATCAAAATTAGCCCTGATTCGTGAGAACATCAAATTTGGAATTTTATTCTTCTACATGTGTGCATTTGTATTATATAAAATGTTTTGAAAGCATGAGATATACTCAGGCCCTGAATTCAAGGCCCAAGACTGCCTATAAAAAAAAGAAGAGAAAAACCAACTATTTACATATGACTTAAGTTGGAATATATATGAATATATATCAGAGGTGATTTACAATGCATAGAAAATTTCCCAGGCACCAGTAACTCATGCCTGCAATCCTAGCTACTCAGAAGGCTGAGATCCGAGGATCACAGTCCAAACCCAGCCCAGGCAGAAAACTCCTTGAGACTCTTCAATAATCACTGAAAAAACAGGAAGTGATGCTGTGGCTTAATTAGAGTACACTAGACATGGGCTGAAGAGCTCAGGGACAGCTTCCAGCCCAGAATTCCCATGGGACTAGCCCCATGGAGAGATAAAAAAATAAAACAATAGAAGACTATTTGCAGGTTACATTACCAATGATTTACAGTATAATAAAGCAATGATTGACACAAACATAAAAAATTGTAAAAGGACCGTCACCGATGAAATGACATTATTATAATATAAATATAGTATAGATACATAGAGAGGTACAGATAGATAAATAGATGGCAATGTTTGACTTTACCATCAGAAAAAGAATAACACGTCAAGAATATTTTACTCAAAAAGACATACAATAAACAAAGAGAAATCAAAAGACATAAAAAAATAAATACAGATACAGATCATGGATAATAACAGACAGATCATACATCTCCATATTAAAAGGTACATGATCAACATCAAGGTTTCCTAACACATGATTTTAATGTTGGTTTTTTCGTAAATAGGCCATTACTATTGGAGAAGCAATATGCCTTTTTTTTTTTCCTGCCAGTCCTGGGGCTTGGACTCTGGGCCTGAGCACTGTCCCTGGTGTCTTTTTGCTCAAGGCTAGTGCTCTACCACTTGAGACACAGCGCCACTTCTAGCTTTTTCTGTTTACATGGTCCTGAGGAATCAAACCTATGGCTTCAGTCATTCTAGGCAAGCACTCTACCACTAAGCAACATTCCCAGCCCCAATACTCCTCTTAATAACTGATAGAACTACAAGCCAAAAAGTCAGCATGAACATACACATGGATGACATTATCATAACCTAAAGACAGGAAATAAAGCACAGTGCTGCTGCATTTACCACAACCAACACAATGAAAGTAAAAATAAACCTCAAAAGGAAACGTTACAGAATTTGACACAATAAAGCAATAAGTTACAAACACAGTAAAATCAAACAATACATTTCTAATAATCTATGAGTGAAATAAACATAGAAAAATTAGAATGCATCTGGAACAAAATGTTCCCAAGCACTGGGATTTTTATTATATTAAAAATGACCACTCTCGGGGCTGGGAATGTGGCTTAGTGGTAGAGTGCTTGCCTAGCATGTATGAGCCCCTAGGTTCGATTCCTCAGCACCACATAAATAGAAAAGGCGAGAAGTGGTCCTGTGTCTCAAGTGGTAGAGTGCTAGCCTTGGTCAAAAAGAAGCCAGGGACAGTGCTCAGGCCCTGAGTCCAGACCTAGGATGGCAAAAAAAGAAAAAAGAAAAAAGAAAAGACCACATGGCCACATCTTTACTTCAGTTTGAAGATGTTGTCCTTATGTATGGTGTATTACATGGGTAACTCCTAGAAGGTGGAGGGAGGGCATAGACCTCAAGGAAATAGTGTACAAAGTGTATCAGTGGAGGTAACTGCATACAGATGAAAGTGGACTATACAATTCGTGGGTGAAGACAGGATGGAGGGAATGTGATAGTGACAGAATAGAAGACACTGTATGAAAGGAAATGTATTCCTTACCTGATGCATGAAATTGTAATCTTCATATATAAACTCTATGACAACAATAACATATCAATTATTTTTTCAAAATTCCATTGAATTGTGCTGGCCTAGGCTATTTCCTTAGTGTAGAAAATATACCACAGATAGAAGAACAGGTAAAATTATAAAAAATAAAATGCAACACTTAATTTGAAACATGAAATAGTTGAGGCTGCCTATTACTTTCTACATAAACAGTATGGCATTATCCAATGTTCACTTAAGAAAAAAAAGCACAAAAAAACAATGAGGGCTGTGGCTCAACTATATTTAAAAAAAAAAAAAAAAAAGGCTGAGGTCTGGAAGCCAGACTAGGCAGACAACTCAAATTAACAAGCTAATAAACAGGTTGGAGGCATGGTTCAGGTGAGAGTGTCAACAGTGAATAAGGAAGCTGACTGACTGAGAGCCCTGTGAGTTTTGTGCTCTATTGTTGACACAAGAAAGGCAAGGTGGAGGCTGAGGTAGGTGTATCAGATAAGCTTCTGAGTTAGAGACCAATGGTGGCAATACAGCAAATCCCCATCTCAGAGAAAAAAAGATGAGTGAGAGGAGGAAGGAAGCATAGAAGACAGAAGGGGAGAAGAGGGAAAGGAAAAAGAGGAAAAGAAGATAGGAGGGGAGGAAGCTTCATGACATTAGATTTCACAGGTACTTTCTTGGATATGATACCAACCATGCCTAATTACAAAAGCAAACATGATTAAGTACAAACAGATAAAACTTTCTGCCTCAAAAGGCACAGAAGCAAAGAGGATAAGGCTTCCCATAATATGCGAAATTATTTGCATGTATTGCTAAGTAGATCAATAACCAGAGGGAATTAGAAAATATAAAACAAAATCTTACAACTAACCCAGACACACAAACTCTGATTTGAAAATGGGAAAAAGAATTGAAGACACTTTTCTTAAAAAGATTATATTCAAATGAAGGCTTTGCATATAAAAAGAAGTTAAATATCAACAGTCACGAGAAAAATTCAAGTAAAAATAACAATGAAATTACTTTATACATGTTACTATGGTCATAGTTAAACACACAAATACATATACACTAAAAAGTAGTGTGAGAGCGTCCTGGGGACGGGGGCTGCTTAGGCTCAAGCCAAAGGACTTCGCATATGTGGCTGGGACCGTGAGGGTACCAGTGACCATGAGATCACTGCAGCTTCTCAGAGCCCCTTTCCTGTGTGGCCTGCTCTGGGCCTTTTATGCTCCACATACCAGGGCTCAGGAGCCTGGGGCCACTGCCCCCCATCCCGGCAGCGTGGGCCTGGATAAGAACACAGTGCATGACCAAGAGCATATCATGGAGTATCTAGAAGATGTCATCAACAAACCAGAGGCAGAGATGTCCCCACAAGAACTGCAGCTTCATTATTTCAAAATGCACGATTATGATGGCAATAATTTGCTTGACGGCTTAGAGCTCTCCACAGCCATCACACATGTCCATAAGGAGGAGGGGAGTGAGCAGGCACCACCAATGAGTGAAGATGAACTAATCAACATAATAGATGGTGTGTTGAGAGACAATGACAGAAATAATGATGGATACATTGACTATGCTGAGTTTGCAAAATCACTGCAGTAGAGGTTATTTGGTTATCTCCTAGTTAGATGCAAATGTGACCCGTGATAATGTGATCGAACACTTCTGATAATGTAAAATAAAGTATTTCCAACTATTGCTACAGCATTTTGGTAAAATTGTGTAAAGATTTGTTACACTGGGGTGAAAAGGAGAAAATGAGAAGTAAAAGAGGGAAAATAGAACATCCTGTAATCACTAAGTGCTGTTAAAAGTCTTATTGGGGGCTGGGGATATAGCCTAGTGGCAAGAGTGCCTGCCTCGGATACACGAGGCCCTAGGTTCGATTCCCCAGCACCACATATACAGAAAACGGCCAGAAGCGGCGCTGTGGCTCAAGTGGCAGAGTGCTAGCCTTGAGCGGGAAGAAGCCAGGGACGGTGCTCAGCCCCTGAGTCCAAGGCCCAGGACTGGCCAAAAAAAAAAAGTCTTATTGGACAAGGGCTTGATTAAAGAATTATTTTAAAGAATATTAGATAATTGGAGCCAAGCTCAGGAATTTGACTACAGAATACTGCTTTTTTGTCTTTTTTAAATTTCAGTTCATGTTACCTAAAAACGTAAGACACTAAATAGGTTTTGCCAAATGGACACACTTTTTAGTAACAATCAAAGGACAGAGTGAATACCAGATGTTTGCCCTGGCAGGTCTTGCCTCCTTAGGTAAATGGTCAGTGTTTTGTGATGTTATCTTGGCTGCATAATAGGTAATTTCTCTGGACAAGTGGCTCTGTGTAGGCTGCATCAAACTCACAGCCTAAAAAGAATGTTAAATATTGAGTTTATCTGTCTATGCTGTCTAAGATTCTGTGTATCTTCTGGCATTTTTGAAATGATATTCACTGGCCTCAGTGATCAATCTCTTTCAGTATTTTATACAACTACTGCCACAATCATGTACTTACCTTCTATTGTCTTCAGTCTAGGAGACCTTGAATTTAAAAATACTCTCAAATCAGTAGCAAAAATTCTAGTTTTCTTAATATTTATACTTTGCTTTTATTTCCAGGGTTTCCTTTTTGGAATTTAAGAACTATTAGTACTGTAAGGACCTGGTACAGCAGGTTTGAACTATCAGCTGGCCCAACCCGAGTGATGAGTGAAAAGTTCATCTACCAAACATGGTGACTAACTTGATCCAAGTTCTTTTTTGAAGGAAAGTTGTTTATAAATTACCTCTTTCAGCCTGAATATATGACTTCTTTCATTTCAAGAAAGACTAGAAAACCTCTAACTAAAACCCCTCCAAGAGTGGATCTTCATAATATTTGAAAGTGAGAAGAAGCCACTGATGGTAACTTAGTTTGTTGGGTGTGATAGATGTGCTGTGATAGCAAATTGCCAAAGTGGAGCTTGAAGGGGGAAAAGAAACTGTGTAACAATTTGCTGTAAGATGTATAGAGACTTATTTTCTTTATTAAACTATTCTTGTAAGAAAATGTATTTGTAAAAACTGTTTCCTGTGTTAAGTATCAAAGCTGACTAGTAAACTATTCTTATATTATCTCATTATTTTGAAGGATTTATACAATGTATTCTGAATATCTAACCAATAAAACTGATGGAAAAAGGAAAAAAAAAGTAGTAAGTGCTGGGGATGCTGTCAAAAAAGTGTGAAACATGGTGCATTTCTACCAGGAATCTAAAACAATCAACGATGGATTAGAGAATCCCAAAAAGATGTAAATAGAGAATTACACAGGCATATGATCCAGCACTTCTTTTTCTAGATGTGTACCCAATAGATAAAAGGCAAGGACTAAAACAAATATCTGGAGAATCACTTCACAATAACTACTCACAACCAAAACATAGAAGCAAGTAAAACAATAGATAAATGTGTCGAAAGGAAAAAAAAAATGCTACATGTTACAGCAGGGATGAAACTTAAATACAATCAACTAAATAAAATGAATCCATTACACAGGAACAGCCACGGCATGATGTCCCTTATTAGGCTTCCAAGGATCAACAAACTCAAACCAAAAGGAATGATGGTTCTGGAGACTGGGATAGAGAGGAACAGCAGCTGTATACTTCAAGATTAAAGAGCTTCACACACGGACGATGAGAAATTCTGTACATGGATGGAAGAGATGGGCCCACCAAAATGCAGCCTTACATCATATCAGCAATCTGTGCTATTAAGTATGCTTAATGTAGCCAGCCAGACAGGATTGAACACACCTGTACTACCTGAACTTGGCAAACTCAGGATTATCAACAAGTTTGTGCCACAGACAAGTTCAAGAGCATCCTGGGCTCCATAGGAAGATCTGTCTTTAAAAGAAATATTTTGGATTATGTGACTTTTATCAGAGATACACATAACAGATGTGTCTCTTTTCCCTATTGATTTTAAGTATTGAAATAACAAATAAGTCAAAAGAGATAACATGTTAAAATAGTTTCTAGCTTGAAATATAAACTAAAGCACACATAGACAAAAGATACAAATTATTATAATCTGTACATCTTGCTTTTTTTCTTTGTATTTTCATTAATTACTCTGTAAATGTATCACTTATTCCAGAAAGATTTCTCCTGGTTCATTCTAAAGCTATATTGCCACACCTGGTGGCTAACAGAAGAGTTCATGAGAGATCAAAGTGTACACTAACATCAACTATGTATGGATAGTACTTTAAGTACCTATGACTTACTCAGTCCTCAAGAATATTCAAATGTGCATTTCACAAACTCAAGTTTAATAGCAGTAAAATATTTTAATGTTATTAACAAGGATGTGATTTCTGAGTAGTTGCCAGCAAACCTGCACCTTTCCATGACAAGTGACTTCCTCAGGGTCACTGAATCACATAACAGGTGTGACTATTTTTTTCTCACATCAAAAATTACACAAACAAATGGAAGCAAATCTGCACTCAACTCAGTTAGAACAGAAGGATTTTATCAGCAGAATCTGTAATGCATCTTTGTCTTCTTTAGGAACATTTTCCTGAAGCTGAATATAATTTTCAATCTTGGACCCCCATTAAGTTCATGAAATGGAATGTAAAACAAAGTGAGAAACCAAAACTCACTCACCAGTGATCCATCCATTCTGTGCTGCTGTTAACAATGAACAGAAGATTCTGGAAGGAAAGCTGGAGGAAAAGGCAAATGAAGTAGTCAGGATAGAACCATTTTGATTTTGCTCAATATTTTCCAGCTCAAAACATTAAACATGGACTGGAAAAGAATAAAGAATTCTTAAGGGAGAAGAATTTTTATGTATTAAGTGGAGCATTATATTCTTAAATAAAGACAAATTCACAGTCCACTAGTTGATAAATATCACAAAAGCAATTCCTTACTATGTTTTTTCATACAAGTTTGGTGAAAATCAAAGACGTCTTCATAAGTTTGAAAAGGCCTCAGTACTCACCTTCCTAAACACAGTCTTATGAAGAACCTTGGCTATCCTGCTGGAGATACATGACCTAATAAAGAGGCAGCATAAAATAATGGTCATAGGAATAACATAATCCTAAACCAACCATTCTCACTCAAGCAACCAAATGATTAAAGCATCATGTTACTGAAACAATATCAACACAAAATACCAAGCTGAGTACACCACAAAGTGAAGTTCCATAAAACTTAAAACAAATAAAATGGCTGTATGCTTTTTCGTATGTGTTAGTTGATTACATAGAAAATCCTATTATTCAAGTTTCTTAAGAACAAATATGTAGGATAGAAACTCAAAAGGATCTTTTAGAGTGAAGTACAAAAACGAAAATCTACTCTGTAGAATATACTGACGTTGTTTGTGCTAAGAAAGACAATATAAAATATTTAAAAGCAATGTCAGAATATTAATATTGGCTTTTCTACATTACAAGAATGTTTTCTTACTTAAAATAATTTAAAGGAAGTTCATTATAGACTAAGTGTCCATAATCACAATGCTTGAGAACAGCAGTGTTATTGATTTCAGCATGGGATATTTTATTTTTGTCTTGGGAGATGGACTATCATCAGACACATTAGTGACTGAACCTCTGTGCTTATAAATTTAAAGTTTTCTATTTCAGATTATTTTATTAGAAATGGTAGAGCATTGTAGCTGGGATTTTATAGCACATGGATGAATTCCTAGCTACTGTGAAATCTGCCACCTGAGGATCACAAAATGAAGCCAGCTGGGACAGCAAAGTACAGGAGAACCTCTAATCTCCAATAAACAACAAAAATTGTTTTAAGTGGAGTGATGGCTGAAATAGCAGAAAATTAATCTGGAGGAAAAGAAGCCCATAGTCAGTGGCCAGACCATGAGCTCAAGATCCAGGACTAGCACATATAAGAAGAGCAAATGTGGGGTCGGGGAATATGGCCTAGTGGTAAAGTGCTTACCTTGTATAGATGAAGCTGTGGGTTCAATTCCTCAGCACCACATATATAGAAAAAGCTAGAAGTGGTGCCATGGTTTAAGTGGTAGTGTGCTAGCCTTGAGCAAAAAGAAGCCAGGGACAGTGCTCAGGCCCCGAGTTCAAGCCCCAGAACTGGCAAAAAACAAAACTTAAAAGGGCATTGTATTTTTTGTTTTGGTTTGTTTTTGTGCCAGTCCTGGGACTTGAACTCAGGACCTGAGCAGTGTCCTTGGCTTCTTTTTGCTCGAGGCTAGCACTCTACAATTTGAGCCACAGCGCCACTTCCAGCTTGTTCTAATTAGGTGGTGCTGAGGAATCCAACCCAGGGGTTGGTTCATGTGTAGGAGGCGAGCACTCTACCACTAGGCCATATTCCCAGCCCCATTGTACTGTATTTAAATTACATCTTATCAATTCTTTTCGAACCCAAGTTTAGGCAAGCTCTCTCATCTTAAGTAATGTAAAATAGGTTCAAAAATGTGATGCAGAATTTGTCATTTGTCAAGAACAGATGCAGAAAATAAAGTGTAGAATAGTCATTTGAGCCACATATGAAACTCACAATACCATATTAAGTGCTGAGGATAAAAATAGAATCAGCATGTTTCAAGTAAGGCATTTGTGGCAAGAGTGCTTGTCTCGTATACATGAGGCCCTGGGTTCAATTCCCCAGCACCACATATACAGAAAAACGGCCAGAAGTGACTCTGTGGCTCAAGTGGCAGAGTGCTAGCCTTGAGCAAAAAGAAGCCAGGGACAGTGCTCAGGCCCTGAGTCCAAGCCCCAGGACTGGCCAAAAGGAAAAGAAAGCAATCTTTATGATTCATTGACTTCAATTCCCAAAAAGAATTTCCTAAGTGAATAATACTTCTTTGAAAAGACTGTCACAAAACAGGTAACACTAGTTAAAAGTTGAGGAAATGTCTTATCATAAATCACACAACATTGAGCATGGTACATTGCCTTAAGTGTAGTCTTGCTATATTTCTTTTAATGCCAAAAGTCTCTTACAAAAACTTCCTGAACTAACAGGAAGAACCAACAAGTTATTGTAGTACCCTGGTCACCCAAGATTCAAAACTCACCACAATCAAATCATCAGCACTAAGTCAATCCAGCTAGGAGTATTTATTTAGCTGTGCAGAGCATCTACTCTCCACCATTGGGATGGAAAAGAACAGTACTGAGCCTCTGTAGGTTTGGGTTTTTAAAGGTAAAAGCTATGCATTGTACAGCAGGTGGTCATGAGGTACACACAGGGGGCCAATGCAGGGGGTCAAAGCAAGTATCAACTTCATTTTTTCACAACTGTTACCATGTTCCCCTAATATCAACTAAGCAAGTTTGAGTGGACTAAAATAATCCAGTATTTAATTATAAGTGGGCCAACCTGACAGTTGCCATGGCATTTTTATAACCACTACTATGATTATTCCTATAATCTATTAGTATGATCCTTTTCATTTTGATTTGTTTTGTTTTTGTTGCCAGTCTTGGGGCATGGGCTCAGGGCCTGAGCACTGTTCCTAGCTTCTTTTTGCTCAAGGCTACCACACTACCTCTTGAGCCACAGCGCCACTTTCAGCTTTTTTTCTATATATGTGGTGCTTAGGAATAGAACCCAGGGCTTCATGTATACGAGGCAAGCACTTTACCACTAGGCCATATTCCCAACCCCAGTATGATCTTTTTCACAATCTGTTACTATGGATGCTACCCAGATACAGAGAGGAACAAGGGCTACACATATTTTTAAATGTCAATCTATAAGGAGCTAGTCCCACTGGTAGGGGTGCAGCTCTCTAACATGGAGTCATGAAAATGGAGTTATACAAGCTAAGAGAAAACGCTAAGGCAGTGAAATTTTACATGACCTATTGTTTCTAGAAGCTGGGGGGGGATACACTTTTCCTTGTTTTTTACAGTTACAGCTAGCATGAGCACATCCATACATGGGACATTTAGGATAAGTTTAAGAGATCCCATGCTACAATAATACTGACAAGAGGAAGTTAAAGAAACTAATGAGAATAGGGTTAGGGTATTATTACATAGATACTTCCAGTTGTGAGTGTTATCCTTTCAACCCCAAACCACAGCCCCATGTCACCTTGGATACCTAGGCTCTGGCTTATTCAGCAGTCCACCTCATCTCCTCCCCTAAAAGTTGGTCTAAACCTTCAAGCACCAAGTGATTGAGAGTGTTACACGAACTAGTACCACCAGAACTTGTGCTCTGGGAACTAGAACCGACGGCGATTGGTTTAGGCAATTATATCTAAATGTATCTTTTCCTTCCTGTGTTTTTCTCCTTGTGGTTTTGAGGGATAGCCAGACTTCACAAGATCTCTTCCTTCAGGAAGGAGATTCCTATGACAGCATGCCCTCCTTTAAACACTGGTAGTGTTGATTCTATAAATACTCGACCATCAAATAGTACTCCAATAGCTCATGTAGAACAGTTTCTACAAACAAGGTTGGGTAAAATCGTGTGTGAACTCGAACTAGGAGTGAACTCAAACCAGGCTTACAAGGCAGGAGCAGAGAAAAAAAAAAAAATACCTAGGGGCAACCACCCAGAACCCGAAAACACAACTGCAATATGACAAGCCCCAGGGCCAGCGCACACTTCACGGTTTCATTACCACTGTGGCCACGCTCGCCGTCCCGCAGGGCAAAGTGAACGCCTTCACCGGGGTGCTCGGCGGAACCTCAGTCGGGGAGTGTGCGCGCGCAGCTCCCCGGTTCTCCCGCTCTGGACAACACCCAACCTGCGTGCAGAGCTCCGGCGGCCAGGTTCTGCCCCGGCCGGCGCGCGGGCTGACAGCGGCGCCCACTCGGGAAGCCCAACTGGAGGAGCGCGCGGAGGGCAGACTCCGGTTCCGAGCCCGGACCGCGCTTCTTACCTGACACCTTCCCTCCCTGGGACCCATTCAGGTCACAGTCCCACGGCCCACTGAAGACAGGCTGGGCCCTCACTCGGTGGCTCCAAACTTGGGAATGCAAACGCGTACTTCAGAGCACTTCAGAAGCTGGGTAAAGAGAGAGGATCTGGAATGTACAGACCAGAAACAAACAGTGGGCGGGCAGGCGCAGGCTCACGAGAATACTGGCCAGGAAAAGTCGGTTCCAAAGGAGACTACATTTCCCACAATGCGGAGCGCTAGCTAGAGGAGGTGGGCTTGGAGCACTACTAGACCTTATGGGCTAAGAGCCCACCGATGCTTGAGCATCTCGTGCAGATCAGGGTCAAATTCCTTGTATCTTACAAGCGATGCTTTCTGATTCTGAGATGGTTCCTTAGTTGATATGCCAGAGGGTAGAAATACTATGTCATTACATAAGCAGAATGCAGAACGACAAAACTTCCTCTGTTCCACTCTTTTGTAGCAGCATTAAACGTCCCAAAGGGACAATACCCCACTTTTAGTGCACTAGAGATTAAATTTGTACTCTATGTGTCTTAAGGGATATATTCAAAACAGAGCACTTAGAATAATTCTATAAGGAAATTCCTCACGAGTCGCTGGGAGCTCTTGCCTCTATTTCTAGCTGATCAGGAGGCTGACTACTGAGGGTCACTCTTTAAAGACAACCCAGGCAGGAAAATCCATGAAAGTCTTATTCTCAACCACCAGAAAACCGGAAGCGCTGTGGCCCAGGTGGTAGATGCTACCCTTGAGCTGAGCTCAAGTCCCAAGACTCCTTCCCATCCCCCCAAAAAAGAAAGACAAATTCCTCTGTCTGTCTTTTGGTGTCCCCAGTACACTATCTACATAAGCCATATATGATGAATGATGGATTTTTCTCCCCACTTATTTTAATATTTACAAGTCAGTGAATGAGCACAGCTTTTATTTGGGGAATACTGATACTTGAAACATTCCCTTTACACCATTGAGCATCCAATCAGGGCTGTTGGCTTTAATTTACACTGCCTCTGCAGGTTTGCCCCAGCTGGCCAGTGACTGATCCTACCAATTTCGCCTCATTACCAGTCAGGAGTGATTACAGTGTTTTAACAAGAAAAAAAGCATTTCAACTAAGGTAGGAAAAGTCACTTAGAAACGTAGGATAAACATCAGTATTCCCCAAATAAAAGCTGTCCAGAGCAAAGGCAGAAGTTCCTGCAAGCTGAACATTCACCCATTTTCTACTCTATTCCATATTCCAACAGAAGAAACACTCACTTAAATCATCAAGGCAAGTGCAAGAAATATGCAAAAAAAAAAAAAAGAGAAGGGCTTTATCAAAGGAGAATACCAGAAGAATTAATTGACTCACTTGAAATAAAATTGAGGAAAAATCTCATGGGACTGAAAAGTGAATTGTTCATGGTACAGAAAAAGGAAGGGAAATTGTACTGAAGATTTTTATTCAGCAGCCTCTTGATTAAAAAGTGACTCATTTTGAAAGCAGTAAAGCCACTGCAAGTAGAGAGATATGTTTTGTCATGTTCTGTCGAACAGGAGTTTGTTTGTTTTTTTCTGGGAGATTCTATTCTTCCATATCTATTATCTATATCATATCTATTATCTATTATTTTATATCTATGATATGTATTATTCATATTATCTATTAATTTATCACAACCTAAAAGTTACTTTACTCCTTTTGATTGGACTATTATAAAACCAATGAAGCTTCCCCTTCATACTCTCTAAATGGGTCACAAATTCTAATAAAGAATTTGTGTTTGCCCCCATGACACTGTCCACTTCCTACAATGGCAAAAGAGAGACAAGGCCAGAGAGGATGGAGCAGGGACTGCAGTAGTGTGCACCTGACATGGTCAGGGAAGCTCTCTGGACTTGATGCCAAACTTTGTGCTTCACTCTCACCTTGGAGATTTTCTGTTTGAGAGACAAATCAAGGTGTCTGATTGAGCTGATTCACTCTCTGGGCATTTAGAATGTGAAGAGGAATTCATATGAAGAACTTTACATTCAACATACACAACAGGGTAAATTAAAGAACATTTCTAGTTTCAAATAGACTTACACTATTTTTTAAGCAAAAAAAGTTTAAAATTTTCAAGACATATTGAATAGGACTCTGTAGTGTGCTGAGATGAAATGAAATTCTATTTTCATTGCTAGCTTTCTGTGAATCTGTCTAAATTCTGATGACAGAACATTTGTAACTTACTCCTTCTGACTGACTGCAGTCCTGTGTCACAATCCGTGTTTCACAGGACAGAGAAACAGCAGCTAGCACAGGTGGTGGGGCTCCAGCCACAGGTGGCCGAATATCTGTTGCCATAAAGTGAGTCAAGGATGTTTTTGTCATTTTGATACCGTTTGGTTTTGGATTTTTTTTTCTGGTTGTTTATTCATTCATTTTTTGGTTGACTTTGTAATCGCAGCTACAAATAGAAGCCAGGTTCTTGAGCAGAGAGCTTAAGATGCTGCAGCTGGGGCAGCCTCCATCTTCCTGGATTGTCTGGGAGGGAGACAGCTCTGTGATCCACTGCACCCACACAGACGCTGCTTCCCATTACTTCTACTGGAATAAGCAAGAGCCTGGGGCAACTAGATAGTGTTTCAAATATGGAGAAGAAGCCAGAGCACAGGCTCTGCTGAACTGAGCAAGAAGGACAAACACCTCTCCCTGCACATTAAGCTGCTCAGCCCAGGACTCAGACACCTACTTTTGACCAGCAGGAGCACAGCACTCACCAGGCACCAGTACCTGTACCCAAACCCACATCTGGGGTGACAGTAACACTACATTATTTTTATATTTCTATATGGGAATCGGGAGTGTCTATTAGAAAGCTGACTACTGAAAGTGGACCCAAATCCCCAAACCTTGCAGTCCCAAATGCCACCAGCACAAACGTTATAAAGGGAAAAACCACATCAAGAAAAATGCTGCATGGTATGAGGATTAGCAAGTCCTGTTTACAGAAGTAAAACAATCCAGTTAAGGGTTAATTAAGGGGAACAGAGGTAATAGAGATGATCATGTTAATAGCAATTAGGGGAACAACCAGGGGTAGGAATTTTAATAGCCAGGAAAAGAGTTTTCCTGGAGTTTAACAATTCATGACAGGGCTGGGAATATGGCCTAGTGGCAAGAGAGTTTGCCTCATATACATGAAGCCCTGGGTTCGATTCCCAAGCACCACATATATAGAAAATGGCCAGAAATGGTGCTGTGGCTCAAGTGGCAGAGTGCTAGCCTCAAGCAAAAGGAAGCCAGGGACAGTGCTCAGGCCCTGAGTTCAAGGCCCAGAACTGGCAATCAAAAGAAAAACAAGAAAAAAAAAACAATTCATGACATATCTGCAGCTCTTAGAATGACCTATTATATCCCTCCCACATTTCTCAAAATTGAGAGAAATGGCCTAGTGTCTACTGAGGTACCAAGGTGGCGGTGAAGACAAGATGGCATTATTTGGCCTTTCCATCTTTGACATAAGGACTTTTCCCTATTGTGCTTTTTTTTACATTTCTTTATTGTCAAAGTGATGTACAGAGGGGTTACAATTTCATACATCATATTGTGTTTTTATTTTATCTCATCTTTAGTGTCAAGGTGATGAACAGAGGGGTTACAGTTACAAACGTAAGGCAGTGAGTACATTTCTTGTCAAACATTACTTCCTTCCTCATTTTCTCTCATCCCCAATCACCCCCCGCATGTTGTACACTTGGTTTACACTATATTGTCTTGTAAGTAATGCTGTTGCCTTAGTTTGCCTTTTACCCTTTGTTTCACCATTTTGATGTACCCTTTACCTTGCCTAGTTCAGATAAACATATATACAATATACAGGGTATCAAAATAAAATACAGTCACCACAGGGTTGTAACCATAGGGAAGAAAAACAAAAGAAAAAGCATAATTCACATAGACAGCTGAAAATAACAACATTGATTAACCACTTATTTCCTTAACTTGGAATTCTGGAGTTTCTGTAATACAAACTATAGAAATGATCCCTGAAAATGAGTGTTTTATTACTGTTGTAATTATTTTCAACATGCCATGTGAAACCATAGCATTTTGTTGTTGTTCCTCTTGCATCCCCTTCCTGTGGTTGTGCCCACACTATCACTGTATCTCATCTGAGTACCCTGGATACTGTATATACTTGTATTAGAACTGGGGAAGGGAAAGGGAATATCAAAATCAAAGGACAAAGGACAAAAAGACAAACAACTCCAAAAGCAATACTTACAAAACCATTTGGTGTAAACCAACTAACTGAACAACTCACAGCGGGGAGAGGGGAAGGGGGAGGGGAGAATGAGGGAGGAGGTAACAAGCTGTACAAGAAATGTACCCACTGCCTTACTTATGAAACTGTAACCCCTCTGTATATCACTTTGACAATAAATAATATTCAAGAAAAAATAAACAAAGAAATGATCCCTGAATGTGTGTGTACTCTTCCTATTGTACTTTTATTATTATGTGAGCTTTCTAAAGCATCCTAAAATGATGTCCATTTAAATTGACCCCAAATATTACATTTTGCATCAACTTTTATTGAGAATTAATTACTTAATTAGATGCCAGAACTAGTCAATTTGTGAGCTCAAAGTGTGAGATTTGTGAACCATTAAGGATATTTTGGTCAGAGAAAAATTTTCATAGTGAAAAGGCTACTAGATTCACTAGATTTCTGTGACTATATAAATTATTATCTGTGTGGCCTGGAGAAAATAGTAAAATATAACGTAGGATATTTAAATACCTGACCAAATTGTTACACTGATAAATCTTTGACCATATTTGGTTCTCCATTAAAATGTAATTAGCATTAGGATCACACATCATGATACATTGATTTAATCCTTTCAATATATTTTAACTCAGCATTTCACTATTGCCAAATCTTATAAAAGATTAAATAATAATGATTGTAAGAATGGTTTGATAAGTCACTAATTCATTAAGCTTTCTTTGTTAACTGATGTTCAAGGGTTAATCTAAAGTCCTTCAAAATCAGGCATGAAGTTTATAGTTCCTTTGGAATTCCCATAGGGGAGGCCAAGATGTCGGCTGCTGATAGGGGTGGCCTTTCACCATGCTGATTATCATCACTGGCCACTATATATAAAACATGTGCTTCATGTATATTTTAAATGTCTAATTTCAATAGTGTTTATTAAATGCATATGAATCTCGTGTGTTCTATGTAAGTATTATCCATGTCTGCAAAGTGTGTGGACACGTGCACATGGGTCTAGCTTTCCTGTCCTAGAGGGATTCAGTTCCACAAATAAAGTTAGGACACAAAAAGAATGACATATTTGAAATTTTAGTCCATATATTATGTCATCCTTCCAATAATATTTATCAATTTCATTCTTCATCAAGTGGAATTGCCCTTTCCTTTACTATGCCAAACATCATCATTATTTTTTGGAAAGGATTTATTTTCACGTCTCTGATATGTTGCAAGGCTGAATGTCTAAGAAAATTACGACATATAAATAATGGTAACTATTACAAAAATGTAAATGTATTTGATATAAGAGTACCAATTTTCTAGGTATGAAGATTTCCTTGATTATGTCCTATTATGTCCTGAAAGCTTTTTCACAAAGTCGCTGGTTTGCAGCTATCACATGCTGTCTTGGTAGAACTAGTGCATCTTGGGTGATAGCAGTGGCAATGGCAACAGCAGCCCCATCCCTGGGGTTTTTCTCTGGTTCCCTTTCATGCTTTTCCATTTTTCTTTAACTTTTAAGGAAAGCTTGATCATGAAAATAAATGCTATAATTTATAAAAAGAATTTTGTTTTTTTATTGTAATTTATCATTAGACCCAATTATCTCTGGTTTCAGTTTAAAATATCTATTTTTGCTCAGTTGAAATTTTTCATTAGAGGCCACTGAAATTGTTGTAAAACAAACTGCGTTGAATCTCTTTAGGTAAAAAACACTGTTTTTCTTAACATTTTAAAACATTGTGTTCTTTTCTTTTGCCAATCTTGGGGCTTGAACTCAGGGCCTGAGTACTATCTCTGGCTTCCTTTTGCTAAAAGGCTAGCACTCTACCACTTGAGCCACAGAGCCACTTCTGGCTTTTTCTGTTTACATGGTGCTGAGGAATGGAACCCAGGCAAGCACTCTACCACCACGCCACATTCCCAGCCCCATTAACCTCATTTTGACCAAGTTGTTTTGTTTTGTTTTGCTTTTTGCCAGTCCTACCTGGGATGGCTTTGAACTGCAATCCTCAGATCTCAGCCTCCTAAGTAACTAGGATTACAGGTGTTAGCCACTAGCACCCAGCTGAATTGTCCTACTTTTAGATATCACTTAATGCTCTTGTACCACTAGTACTTGCCTTGCAAATGGAGTCTTTTATTACATCACCTTGCCTAACTCCTCTATAAGGTCGTGGCTTCTTACAGATAGTAAAGGGTCAATCTCTGGCCCTCTCTTTTCCATCTGATAGGCCCACCTATAGTATATAATGCACATATACATAATTGTATGGGTGATTTTATTATATTAATACATTGTTTTAGCTGGGAATGTGGCTTAGTGGTAGAGTGCTTGCCTAGCATGCATGAAGCCCTGGAATCAACTCCTCAGCACCACATAAACAGAAAAATCCAGAAGTGGTGCTGTGGCTCAAGTGGTAGAGTGCTAATCTTGAGCAAAAGAACCAGGGACAGTGCTCAGGCCCTGAGTTCAAACCCCAGGACTGGCAAAAACAAATTATTACATAAATATTTTTTATAATCTATTATATATGTATATGTGTGTATATACATGTGTAGAAGAAAAATCATGTGCAGTAGGATTTACTTCATTCTGAGGTTTAGCTAGAGTTAGAGTTCTCATATTAGAGTTAGTTTAGAGTTCTCATATTACCTGTGGACAGAATACTACTAAACCAAAGATTTCCCAAACTTCAGCATGTATTAAAACCTTGAGAATTTGTTAAGTTCAACATTCTGCTCTGTAGACATCAGTGTTTTAATTATCAAGTCCTGAGTGAGGAGGATCATCCCCACTATTATTTCTTTAAATGTGGATTTCTGACACATTCCATGAGAATGCTGATGCTTCTGGTTTGCACACCCCATTCATAGCCTCATTGAAGAAATTCTAACTTACATAGAAATCAAGCACCTTTTCATTTGGAATTCCTGACTACTGGGATGTATTCTGAATGAAAAATATTTATACCCTGGAGAGACTTAAGCTGAACATTCCAAGAGTGGAGTATCCTAGTGTGATACTGGTGGTTTACTCTCATAATCTGCGCTACTCTTTAGGGTGAGACCTGAGGATGACAGTTCAAACCCCTTGTTGGCATAAAGTTTGGGACTTTTATCTCTGTTAACTACCAAAGATCCCAAAGTAGAGCAAAAAGCTAAGAAAGTGCACCAGACCATTTACAACATAATGGCTGAGATCTGAGAATTGTAGTTCAAAGTCAGCATGGGCCAGAAAGTCTGAGAGATTCTTAATTTCAATTAACCACTACAAAACAGGAAGTGGTGCTGTGGCTTAAGTGGCAGAGCACTAGCATTGAGCTGAACAGCTCAGGGACAGCACCCAGGCCCAGAGTTCAAGCCCCATGACTAACCAGAAAAAGAAAAAAAGAAAGAAAATGTTCACACAGGTAGGAACTTTTTAAGACAACTTTCAGATATTTCTGAGTAATTTATTGGAAATAAGACACTCATGGCCTTTCCTGCCTTGGCTGACTCCAAACCATGATCCTCAGATCTCAGCCTCCTGAGTAGGTAGGAATAAGATGTGAGCCACTGGCACCCAGTTAGAATCAACTTTTGGTTTTTTTGTTTTGTTTTGTTTTTGCCAGTCTTGGGGCTTGAACTCAGGGCCTGAGCACTGTCCCTGGCTTTTTTTGCTCCCGGCACTCTACCACTTGAGCCACAGTGCCATTTATGGCTTTTTCTATATATGTGGTGCTGAGGAATCAAACCCAGGGCTTCATGTATATGAGGCAAGCACTTTACCAGTAGGCCATATTCCCAGCCCTAGAATCAACTTTTGATCTAGCTATACCACTCTTTGGCATCTGCAGAACATTGTAAATCAGTATATGGTAAAGACACTTGTGTTGACTGCTACAGTATTCACAATAACAAAGTTATGAAAACAGCCCAGATGCCCTAAAGTAGAAGAGTGGATCAAGAACATATGATACATGCAAATTTACTCACCCATAATAATAAGTCATTTGCAGGAAAATGGGTGGACCTAGAAGAAATCATGTTAAGCAAAGCCAAGCTCAGAGAAAAATCACACGTACTTTTTCTCATATATGGAAGCTGGATCTAAAATAAAATTAGGCATAGTAACATACACAGGGCTCAATGCACCCCTCAAACAAACTGACTAAAAGGGAGTAAAGGGAGGAATCCAAAGGCATAACTCCTGTGAACAACTAATAGTGTTTATCAAAATGAATAACAGGAAATGGAAGCATGTATTTTTCCTGGGAGGGAAAGCACAGGAGTGGAGGTAGGAAACAACAGTAAATGCAATCTTTGTATTCAGTGTACACTATGTAAACATAAACTATGAAATTTGCATGATGTCTTTTTTTTTTTTTTTTTTGCCAGTCCTGGGGCTTGGACTCAGGGCCTGAGCACTGTCCCTGGCTTCTCTTTGTTCAAGGTTAGCACTCTACCACTTAAACCACAGCACCACTTCCGGCCTTTTCTGTATATGTAGTGCTGAGGAATTGAACCAAGGGCTTCATGTATGCTAGGTAAGCATTCTACCACTAGGCCACATTCCCAGCAAACTATGAAATTTGTGGATAGGAATGGGAAGGGATAAAATTGGGTAGAATAAAAGGGGTGACACTGTCAAGGAGCATTGTTCTCAGAATCTTAGGGAATTGTCTTAGGGAATTGTAACCCCTTGTACAACTACTTACCAACAAAATAAACTTGTTCTGAATATTTAAAATGAAATTTTGAGTAACAAAATAAACTTGTTCTGAATATTTAAAATGAAATTTTGAGTAACTACCTTTCTTCCTTAAGAAACTAATCCACCGAAAGGAAGAATTTAGATGTGTACATGCTTATGTAATCAGAAAACCACGAGGATAATTTTTACCTCTTTTACCCTATCAAATATCTACTACAGTTTTACCTTTATGTACTTGTCTCTTTCATCCCTTCCATTTTGGTAAGCATCTCTTAACTATCTTTTGTTCCTCAGTTTTTCCATGTTTCTAATTTTTATACTGCTGCCAGATTTAATTTGGTAAAAAGCATGTCTTAGTTGTGTTTTGGTACAATTATCTACTGAGAGCTGGAAAAAAGGATAGTAGCAGTGGTAGAGGGATAGTCATTTTCATGAGAATTTCACTTCAGCCACAAGAACTGTGAGAAAACACATGCTTTCACATCATCTGCAGTGGTGTTTTATTATAATTCACTTAGATGAACAACAGAATGAGCTAAGAGTGAATCAATCACAAGGGAATCATCACCAGTCATTAACTAAATATAAAAATGTAGGCAATAGTGGCAAGAGTGCTTGCCCCGTATACATGAGGCCCTGGGTTCAATTCCCCAGCACCACATATATAGAAAATGGCCAGAAGTGGCGCTGTGACTCAAGTGGCAGAGTGCTAGCCTTGAGCAAAAAGAAGCCAGGGACAGTGCTTAGGCCCTGAGTCCAAGCCCCAGGACTGGCCAAAATAAATAAATAAATAAATAAATAAATAAATAAATAAATAAATAAAATAAAAATGTAGGCACAAAGTCATTTTTAGTTAATTCATCCAAAACCAAATCTAGTCCACCAATAACAAGCTAATCAATTAATGAACATTTCAAGCTCAACCACATTAACTTACAACACTCTAAAGAAATTCCTAACAGCATGTTATAGTCAGGGAATGAAAATGAAGAGTCAGTTCTCTGGCACATGCTCTGAGATTTTACTTCTGGCTGGAAGATTTTCCACATTTGTTACATTCATAAGGTTTTCCTCTTGCATGTGTGCTCTGATGAACACTAAGCATTGCCTTCTGGGTGAAACTTTCCATATCTGTTATATTCATAAGTTTCTCCTCTGTGGATATTCTTTGATGCACATTGAAGAGAATACTTATGCATGAAAGAAAGATTTTCCACATTTGTTACATTCATAAGGTTTCTTCTGGGTGTGTCCTCTGATGCACATCGAGGGTTGACTTGTGCATGAAAGACTTTCCACATTTGTTGCATTCACAAATTTTCTCACCTGTGTGAATTCTATTATGCAAGCAGAGGTGTGATCTCTGAGTGAAGGACTACTCACATTTATTATATTCATAGTTTCTCCTCTGTGTGATTTCTATTATGCTTGTTGAGTGTTGACAGATGGGTAAAGGACTTTCCAGGTGTTACATTCATAAGGTTTTTCACCTATGTGAATCCTCTTATGTCTACTTAGACTTGACTTCTCTGAGAAGAACTTTCCACATGTGTTACATTCATAAGGTTTTTCACCTGTGTGAATTCTACCATGTCTTCTTAGACTTGACCTGTCTATGAAGGCCTTTCCACATTTGTTACATCCATAAGGTTTCTCTCCTGTGTGTGTTCTCTGATGAACACTCAGATATACCTTCTGGGTGAAAGACTTTCCACATTTCTTACAATCATAAGGTTTCTCTCCTGTGTGTATTCTCTGATGAGCATTAAAGTATGCCTTCTGGGTGAAAGACTTTCCACATTTGTTACATTCATGAGGTTTTACGTCTGTGTGTGTTTTCTGAGGAACACTAAGGTGTGCCTTCCAGGTGAAAGACTTTCCATATTGTTTATATTCATAAGGATTCCCTCCTGTGTGTGTTCTCTGATGAACACTAAGTTTTGCCTTCTGGGTGAAAGACTTTCCACATCTGTTACATTCATAAGGTTTCTCTCCTGTGTGTGTCCTCTGATGCACTCTAAGGTACTCTTTCCTGGCAAAGGAGTGTCCACATTTGTTACATTCATAAGGTTTTTCTCCAGTGTGTATTCTCTGATGAACAGTAAGGTATGCTTTCCTGGCAAAAGACTTTCCACATTTGTTACATTCATAAGGTTTTTCTCCTGTGTGTGTTCTCTGATGCAAAGTAAGGTGTATCTTCAAGGTAAAAGACTTTCCACATAGGTTACATTGATAAGGTTTTTCACCAGTGTGAGTTCTATTATGTCTATTTAGAACTGACCTCTGGGTAAAAGACTTTCCACATTTGTTACAACCATAAGGTTTCTCACCTGTGTGAACTCTATTATGTCTACTTAGAGTTGATCTTGCAGTGAAGAACTTTCCACATTTGTTGCATTCATGAAGTTTCACTCCTGTGCATGTTTTCTGATGAACACTAAAGTATGCTTTCCTGGAAAAAGACTTCCCACATTTATTACATTCATAAGGTTTCCTTCCACATTTGTTATAATTATCAGAATCAGACTTCTCCTCTAGATATTTGCTCCAATGGTTACTAAGGTTTATTTCCTTACTAAAAAACTTCTCACATTCACTCCATGAACAGGGATTGTCTCCAGTGTGTTTTCTCTGATGTGTACTAACTGTAGGTCTGAAGTAGAATGTTTTCCCCCATACATTACATTCAGGTGTTTTCTTCACGCCCTGAAGTATTTCTTGGCCAATGAGAGCAGATTTACCATTTGTTTCTCTGTATTCATTATGGTTCTGGGAGTGTTCTTCCACACAAACACAATTATTTCTAAAGAATATGGTCTTTGAGAGTAATACCATCCCTTCTCCACCATCCTTGAAATCCTGCTGCTCATTTGGACTCTCAGAATGTTTAATAAAAGGCTCCGGATGGCTAACGGATTTTTCAACTAGAGAGACACCAGGCCTGGATCCAGCATGCATCTCTTCAGGCTCAGTATGGAGAAGCATGTTCTGACATATAGTGGACTCTTCAGTCCTCATTCCTAAGGAGTTCCCATTATTCCACATCAGATCTGGCATAGGTTTTGAGCTCAAATTAAAACTTCTAACTAATCTCACTCTTTCCTCCACTTTGTGGCTATTGGTGACTGCTACTTCACATAACCATCCATCTGGAATTTCCTGGAAAGTCTTAATTATCTCATCCATTCCTCGAATATCTAAAATGATTCATTCAAAAACAGGGGAAAAAAACATGAATGAGATACAAGCATTCATTAATGTAAAAATAATGACAGTTCCTCCCATCCTAATTATTATAGACTTGAAAATACCAGTAATAGGGATTGATTTGTGAGGAATATATGCTTTTCTCCCTAAATATTTAAGAATTTAATAGTGATCTCTTGCAGTTCAAAATAATGTTTTTCTGTTTCATCTTTTTTCTTTTAATATCAGAAGAAATATCTACTCTAATTACTCAACTATAGTTTTATAGCTACATTTTAAGATGAAGATTTACAATCTGCCCTTAGAATTCCTTGTGTTAGTTTTACAAATATTAGCTTTGTTATAGGAGAATACTTGCTGTGTTTTTTTTTAATTTTCTTGAAATAATTTACATTTTGTGCTGCTTTTCTTCTTAACCTTTAGGTTAGAAACAGCAACATTTTTTTTAGATTCCTAGATCAAAAAAGTGTTTTATACACCTTGCCTTTCACCTATATGGATGGGAATGGTTCCTGTGAGTAAGGATTTATCCCTACATTTCTTCAGGTCTAACATCTCACTAAGAATTACTACAGGTATCTCTGGGTATTTTAAATTCGTTTTTGATGAGGAAGTTGGATCAAAATTCATTTTCTGACACTCCTGCCCCTCAGACCCATTCATGACAAAGGATACTCCAGCTTACCATCTGGGTAATCATCCTTGCTAGACTGAAAGCTTTGGTTCTGAATCCCACATGTACTGGTAAGCTATGTTCCTTCTTGGAGGACAGCAGCCCTGGTGTCCTCCTTATTTCCTGACACCTGCATAATCCTACATCCCAGAAAATGATATGTTTTATACATTTCCCATTTTCTTTTTGTTTTCAAATGATTATCACAAAGAGAAAGTCAATTTCTAACTTTAAGTCTATTTCCACAGAGAATTCAATATGTCTCCACATGAATTCTTGATTTGTATGAGACAAAGAATCACCTAGTTCTTTAACAAACACAGGACTCAGGGGAACTAAAAACATTACAGCTCAGTACAGCTCAACATGAACTTACCACCTGGGCTCTGTCTCCAACATCACTCACCTGTGAAATTCTTATCTGGGGCTTCTCCCATCCATGGTTCTGTACCTTCCTCCAGCTTGACAATCAAATTGGGTTTAGAAACACAAAGCCCTGTTAAGAAGAAACACTGGAGAACTATTGCTCATGCTGGGTCATCATTGCTGCAATGACCTCAGACATTCTGGTATATAAGGTTGCTCCTAAATCTCATTTCCCATTTCTTACTAGCTCCATGGTTGAGTTTCTCTGTAAAAACAAACTGTGGAGTTTTTGTGTTGTTGGTTTTGGTTTTTTTTTTAAATGCTGAGTTTTGTCTTGAATTCAAGGCCTGGGCAAGGTCCCTGAGCCCTTTTGCTCAAGGCTAATGTTCTAACTCTTTCAGTAACAGTTCCTCTAGAGGTTTTGAAGTGATTAATTGAAGAAAGGAGTCTCATGGGGAATTTTCTGCCTGGGCTGGCCTCAAACCCTTTTCTCAGATTTCAGCCTCATGAATAACTAGGATTACAGGTGTGAACCAATGTGCCCGGTGCCAGCTGTAGATTTTAAATGCTGGCTGTAAACTAGTGATTTCTAAATTATATGTCCAATAGTTATATACATTCTAATCTAGATTATGTATCCATCTATAACTATCACCTCAAGTTTCAGAAGAGAGTCCCCTGTTAATAGAACATATTTTAGAACTTTTGCCAAACTGCTGCTCCCTTGACTTCTTGAAGAATGAGAATAAAATTACCTCTGGAATAATATCATCAGGTTAAGGGTTTTCTTAGAAAGAAGTGACACTTCCCAAGGACTGGAATCTTATACCTAAAAGCATTAAAAGCTTGAAAAATATTCATAGATCTACTAAAAACAAAGCACTTGACTTTGTGTGTGACTTTTGCTCACCCAAGGACACCAAGTTGCTGTAGGTCTCTAGCATTACATCCCTATACAGGGTCCTCTGAGCAATGTCCAGATCCTGCCACTCCTCCCAGCTGAAGTGCACAGCCACATCTTCAAATGACACCAGCTTCTGTAATGGCACATTTCCATCAAGAAATTAGCCCCGAGTCATGAGAACATTAGTCTGGAATTCTATTCTTTTACACGTTTGTTTCTGTTGTACATAAATGTTTGGCACTCACTGTATTACCTATACAGTGATAAAAAGAAAAAAAAACCAACATAGAAATATTTGCCTTCATATTAACTTAATAATTAAAATACAAAGTTTCCCTAATACATCAGAACATTTCTCTGGTGCTAGCAATAGAGACAATTTAAGTTTCCAGTGGCTATAAATCTAACACAACAGAATTAAGTATAAGTAAGTGCCTGGTATAGTATGTTTACCTTACTTTGATAATATTCACTACATATCAGGGTAACAATTTTCTTGCAGGTTTTGCTTCTTTGGAAGCTTCATGCTTCAGCCTAAGGATGGTTTTTGTTCTGTACATAAAGTATCTGGTTACTTTATTACGAATGAAACAGTCAAACTAACAGTGTAGATTAAGTGTTAATACATAGTAGACTTCTCAAAGGAATATATGAGCTCTTGCATATTTGTGAGTCCCATAGACCCAACCAAAATACTTGAAAAAGTATGGCACCTATACTAAAATATGTATTCTTTGAACAAACCTTCATTTTCCTATGAACAATGCAATATGGCAACTATTTCCATAGGACTTAAATTGGAATAGATATCAGAGGTGATTTACAGTACACAGAAGAATGTACATAGAGATGATTTACAGTGTAAGGATGTGTGCAGACTACATGCAAGCAAAATAGGAAATAAATATCAGACGAGACAGATAATAAGTAGCAAAATGGCCACCAAAAATTAAATCACATGAATATAATATAAATATAGTATGGATAGATAGCACTCTTTGACTTAACCAGAAAAAAAAATACCTCAAGCATGTGCTGTCCAAAGAGACATTACATTAGAAATACAGAGAATGAAACAAATAAATACAAAAATACTATAAGGAAAAATTAAGAATGTAAGCTACAAATAGTGAAAATAGGTAAGCAAATCAATGTCAGCATAAAGTGTATGACCACGGATACAGAACACTGATAATAACAAACAGATCATATATTTCTGTAATAAAAGTTGCAGGCTAAAGTCTCCAAAGACATGATTTTAATGGATTTTTTTTGTAAATATGCCATTACTTATGGAGAAGCAATACTCCTCTTAATAACTGATAGAACAACCAGGCAAAAAGGCAGCAGAAAACACAGATGGATGATATTATCATAACTTAAATGCAATAAATAAAGCACTGTTGTGTGACAATTACCACTATGAACACACTGAAAGTAAAAGTAAACCTCAAGACTGTGAGAACCAAGGAAAAGTGCACCTCCCCCACACACCCCAAGCTGCTAGAAACAATATAGCTTATAAAATTTTACTGTCTTAGAGTTTACTCTTAGCTTGTATAACTCCATTTTTGTGACTCCATGTTAGAGGGCTGCACCCCCACCCATGAGACTAGCTCCTTATAGTTTGACATTTACAGATACATGTAGCCTTTGCTTCTATCTGTATCTAGGTAGCAACTATAGTAACAAATTATGAAAATGATCATAGTAATAAATTATAGAAATAATCATAGTAGTAGTTATAGAAATGCCATGGTAACTGTCAGGCTGCTCTACTTATGATTGCTTACTGGACTATTTCAGCCTGCTCATGATTACTTAGTTGATATCAGGTCAGCCTGACCACAAAATTCTGATTCTGTAAATGACTTGCTTAACCTGTTTTTGACTTGCTTTGACTCCCTGCGTCGACTTATATCAGAGATATAAGTGACATCTATTTTCCATATTGATTTTCAGTAGTTGAACAAATAAGTCAAAAGTGTTGGGAAACACATTAAAACAGCTTTTAGCTTGCAATATAAACTACAAACACACGTAGAAAAAAGGTACAATATATTATAATCTGTGCATCTTGCTTTTATTCTTTGTATGTATTTTCATGCATTACTATGCAAATGTGTCAAATGGAGACAAAAAATAAAACTGCAGTACCACCTCAAATGAGGCTAGACCAGAGAAAGACAGAATCAGGAAAAATCAACTTAGGAATGAAAAATGTCCATTTTAAGAGCCACCTCAGCAAAGGAAAATTGATCAGGAAGAAAAACTAGTTCCCAGATAGAGCAGTTGAAGAAAAGACAAAAGTGACAGAGGGAAGGCAGAGAGACTGAGAGAAAGAGATAGAAAAATAAATACAAAGACAGGAGGAGAGAAATAAAAAAGCTAGTCAACAAGCAACAAAGAAGAAAGAAAAGAGAAAAACATTAGAAAAAAAATCTTGGGAGCCCACCTCAGAATGAAAACAAAAATAACAGAATGATTTTTAGAAAGACCACAGAATATATGAAACAAAGCATAAATTTCAAGTAAAACAAACATCACAAAGCAGTCATGGGATTTAATGAGCTTTTGAAGAAAACACAACTGTAAAGTCTACTGCATTTCCTATTGGAAATGTATACTAACAAAAAGTATGTATAGACAGTATTTTAAGTACCTTTTGCTTACTCTGTCCTCTAGAACTTTCGAAGGTGTTTGTGACCACACTATTTCAGTCATTCCAGTAAAATTTCATTAAAATAATTTAATTTATTAACCAGGATGTGATATCTGATTAGTTGACAGCAAACCTTCACTTTCCATGAGAAATGACTTCCTCAGGGTGACTGAATCACATAACAAGTATGAATACTTTTTCCTCACATTAAAGAGCCTAGGAAGGTCTGGGAATATGGCCTAGGGGTAGAGTGTTTGCCTCATGTACATGAAGCCCTGAGTTTGATTCCTCAGCACCACATATATAGAAAAAGCCAGAAGAGGCACTGTGGCTCAAGTGTAGAGTGTGAGCCTTGAGTAAAAAGATGCCAGGGTCAGAGTGCTCAGGCCCTGAGTTCAAGCCCCAGGACTGGCAAAAAAAAAAGTGGTGCTTTGGTTCAAGTGGTATAGCCCTAGCCTTGAGCTGAAGAGCTCAGGAAAAGTGCTCAGGCCAGAGTTCAAGCCCATGACTGACCAAAAACAAACAAAAAGCCTTGAAACATGACTGGGAATGTAGCTGAGAGGTAGAATGCTTGCCAGGCATGCATGAAGCTGTGGGTCCATTCCTCAGTACCACATAAACAGAAAAAGGCTGAACTAAGGCTGTGGCTCAAATGGTAGAGTACTAGCATGAAGCCCAGATGCTAGGGACATAGCCCTGGCATCGAGTTCAAGCCACAGGGGCAGCAAAAGAAACAAATGAACAAACAAACCTAGAGACAAATTGAAGCAACTCCCCACATAATTTAGATAGAATGTAAGATTTCATCAGCTGCAAAATGTACAAGCCATCTTTCTTTTATTTAGGAACATTTTCCTGAAGCTGAATCTACTTTTCCATATTCAATCTTGGACCCCCATTAAGTTCATAAAATGGAATGTAAAACAAAGTGAGAAACCAAAAGCAACTCACCTGAGATCCATCCATTCTGTGTTGCTGTTGACAAGGAATAGAAGATTCTGGAAGCATGGCTGGGAGACAAGACAAAGGAAGCAGTCAGGAAAGAAGTATTGTGATTTTGCCCCAGATTTTCCTGCTGAAAACATTATGCAATTATCCAGTTTTTTTAAAAAACACAATTATGTAGGATGGAAACTCAAAAGAAAATAATGTGAACTTTTACAGTTAAGTACAAAAATGAAAACTACTTCAGAGAGATTGTTTGTGCTACGAAAGACAATATGAAACATTTAAAAGCAATGCTTGCTCATTATTATTGAGTATTGGTACATCACAATAATGTTTTCTTTAAAAAAATTAAAATAAATTCATTATAAGCTAAGTTTCCATAATCAAAATGCTTGAGAACAGCAGTGTTATCGATTTCAGGGTGGGATATGTTATTTTTGTTTTGGGATTTGGACTATTTTCATGCACATTTAGTGATTGAACATCTGTGCTTAAAAACTTTAAAGTTTTCTATTTCAGAAGGTTGTATTTAAAATTGGAGAACACTGTAGCTGGGATCTGGTGGCTCATGACTGAATTCCTCGGTATTCTGGAGTCTAAGATCTAAGGATCACAAAATGAAGGCAGCAGGGCCAGGGGAAACCTCTAATCTCCAATAAACCACAAAACTAGTTTGAAATGAGCTTGGCTGAAGTAGTAGAACATTAGCCTTGAGTAAAAAAGCTCAGTGTCAGTACCCAGATCTTGAGTTCAAGAACCAAGACTAGCACACATAAAAAGGGCATTGTGTTGTATTTAAATTGCATTTTATCAGTAGTTCTGGAACACAAGTGTAGGCAGTCTCTCTCATTTTAAGTAATGTAAGACAGGCTCTGTAGTGCAGAATTTGTCACAAACAGAAAAATAAAACAAAGTGTAGAATATTCATGTTAGCAACATCTTAAACTCACAAAACCAGAGGAAATGCTGAGGATAAAAATAGAATCAGGGGCTGGGGATATAGCCTAGTGGCAAGAGTGCCTGCCTCGGATACACGAGGCCCTAGGTTCGATTCCCCAGCACCACATATACAGAAAACGGCCAGAAGCGGCGCTGTGGCTCAAGTGGCAGAGTGCTAGCCTTGAGCGGGAAGAAGCCAGGGACAGTGCTCAGGCCCTGAGTCCAAGGCCCAGGACTGGCAAAAAAAAAAAAAAAAAAAAAATAGAATCAGCATGTTTCAAATAAGGCATTTGAAAGCAATGCTTATGCTTCATTGACTTCTATTCTCAAAAAGAATTTCCTGAGTGAATAATACTTCTTGAGCAGATTGTAACAAGATGAGTAACAGTAGCTAAACTTTCAGGAAGTGTGGTATGTTCAAATCCTACAACCTTAAGCAAGGTACTTTGCCTTAAGTTTACTTTCGTTATTTTTCTTTTTTTTTTTTAGTTCCACATAATGTATTTAAAATAACAATGAAAAACCTCTTGTTTCCATATCTTGGAGTTCATTTCACTTAGCTTCATCATATATGATCATATGTACATTACCAGACCCAGAGAAACATAGATTCCATGGTTTTCATCATTGGTAATAATTCATTTATGTCTAGAATATTACTAGCAGAGGATCGTAATAACTCACTAGCTATGTACATATGATCATATAAGATGAAGTTAGGTGAAAAGAAGCTCATTTCTGTAACCATAACTCCAGAAAGTCATTAAACTCAGTAATTTTTTTCTTGTAATTCAAAAAGACCTTTAGAACACTTTCTGAACTGACAGAAGAACCAACAAGTTATAGCACTTCCATATATTGGATATTTAGGATAAGTTTGAGAGATCACATACTAGAAATGATACTGGGAAGAGAAGGCTGAATAAATTAATGAAAATAGGGTTAGAGTATCCCTCCGCCCTCCAACCACAGCCTCAGGTCCCCTCTGATAACTAGGTTCTAGTCTAGTTATCCTCAGTCCACCCGTTGGTTGAAACCCTCAAGCACAAAGTGATTGAGAGTGTTACAGCAACAGTACCACGTGATTCTCGTGCTCTGCAAAGGGTAACCAATTATTGCTTAAGGCAATGAAACCTAAATAGATTTTCCCCTTCTGGTGCTTTCTTCCCTCTGGTTTTTAGGGCTGGCCAGACTTCACATGATCTCTCTCTCTCCTCTTTCCTCTCTCTTCTCTCTCTCTCTCCCTCTCTCCATCTCCTCTGTCTCCCCTGTCTCTCTTCTCTCCTCTCTGTCTGTCTCTTCTCTCCTCTCTGTCTGTCTTCTCTCATCTTTCTCTCCTCTCTCTTTTCTTCTTCTTCTTCTTCTTCTTCTTCTTCTTCTTCTTCTTCTTCTTCTTCTTCTTCTTCTTCTTCTTCTTCTTCTTCCTCCTCCTCCTCCTCCTCCTCTCTCTCCTCTCTCCCCTCTCTCCCTTCTCTCCCCTCTCTGTCTGTCTCTCTTCTCTCCTGTCTGTCTGTCTCTCTTCTGTCCTGCCTGTCTGTCTGTCTGTCTCTCTCCTCTCTCTCCTCTGTCTGTCTTCTCTCTTCTCGGTCTCTCTTCTCTCCTCTCTGTCTCTCCTCTGTCTCTCTTGTCTCTCTCTGTCTGTCTGTCTCTCTCCTCTCTCTCCTCTCTGTCTGTCTCTCTTCTTTCGCTCTCTCCTCTCTCTCTCCTCTGTCTGTCTTCTCTCTTCTCTCTCTCTCCCTCTCCCCTCTCTCCCCTCTCCCTCTCTTCTCTCCTATCTGTCTGTCTCTCTTCTCTCCTGTCTGTCTGTCTCTCCTCTCCTCTCTCTCTCTTCTGTCTGTCTGTCTCTCTCCTCTCCTCTCTCTCACCTGTCTGTCTCTCTTCTCTCCTGTCTGTCTCTCTTCTCTCCTCTCTCCTCTCTGTCTCTTCTCTCCTCTCGCTCTCTCCTCTGTCTGTCTTCTCTCTTCTTTCTCTCCCCTCTCTCTTTTCTTCTTCTTCTCCTTCTCCTTCTCCTCCTTCTTCTTCCTCCTCTCTCTCCCTTCTCTCCCCTCTCTCCCTTCTCTCCCCTCTCTGTCTCTCTCCTCTCCTCTCTGTCTGTCTCTTCTCTCCTGCCTGCCTGTCTGTCTCTCTCCTCTCTCTCTCTCCTCTGTCTGTCTTCTCTTCTCTCTGTCTCTCTTCTCTCCTCTCTCTCCTCTCTGTCTGTCTCTCTTCTTTCACTCCTCTCTCTCTCTCTCTCTCTCTCTCTCTCTCTCTCTCTCTCTCTCTCTCTCTCTCCCTCTCTCTCTCTGGAAGGAGATTCCTATGACAGCATGCCCTCCTTTAAACACTGGTAGTGTTGATTCTCTAAATACTCGACCATCAAATAGTACTCCAATAGCTCATGTAGAACAGTTTCTACAAACAAGGTTGGGTAAAATCGTGTGTGAACTCGAACTAGGAGTGAACTCAAACCAGGCTTACAAGGCAGGAGCAGAGAAAAAAAAAAAAAAAATACCTAGGGGCAACCACCCAGAACCCGAAAACACAACTGCAATATGACAAGCCCCAGGGCCCGCGCACACTTCACGTTTTCGCTACCACTGTCCCCACGCTCGCCGTCCCGCAGGGCAAAGTGAACGCCTTCACCCGGGTGCTCGGCGGAATCTCAGTGGGGCAGTGTGCGCGCGCAGCTCCCCGGTTCTCCCGCTCTGGACAACACCCAACCTGCGTGCAGAGCTCCGGCGGCCAGGTTCTGCCTCGGCCGGCGCGCGGGCTGACAGCGGCGCCCACTCGGGAAGCCCAACTGGAGGAGCGCGCGGAGGGCAGACTCCGGTTCCGAGCCCAGCCCGCGCTTCTTACCTGACACCTTCCCTCCCTGGGATCCCTCCAGGTCACAGTCTCACGGCCCACTGAAGACAGTCTGGGGCCTCACTCGGTGGCTCCAAACTTGGGAAAGCATAAATGTACTTCAGAGCACTTTCCAGCAGCGGGGTAAAGAGCCAGGACCCGGAATTTACAGCCAGAACACCAACTGGCAGGCGCAGGCTCACAAGGACCCCAGCGATGCACTTCCACAGGATTTGTGCTTCAAAGACTACATTTCCCACGATGCGCTGCGCACCCTAGAGGAAGTGCTAGGAGTTGGAGCCGTGCTGGACCCCCGGTCCTAGGAGCACATAAATGTCTGTGCACTTTGGGCGGTCCTGGGTCTAATTGCCGGCATCTTACTGTAGTATGCCGACAACCCGAGTGGGACTCGAACCCACAGCAACAACGTCACCGACACTCAGTCGGGAGAGAAGTCTTTATTTGCCGCGCAACTCTTATGCCCCGCCACCGGGACTGTGCGGAGCTGCTCTGAGCTTCAGCAGCGCTGCGTTTCTAAGGCAACGATGGCCAGCAGGGGGCGGCATGCGTGCCCGAAGCCGCGGTGGAGAAGCAGAGCTGGCGGTCAGTGATGGCAGATGATTGCAGTTCTTCTAACCAAGGCTGTACTGACCAGAACACATTCCAGGTCTTCGGGCCTCTCCCGAGTTCTATTACTATTTACAGAATTCCAGCAACCTGGTGTTTAACTCCCTAATTTACGTCTCTGTTTCTGGAATTTCCCCACCCCCAAAGGCGTTTTGTGGTTTGTTTGTTTTTTTTGGGGGGGGGGGGGGAGTGGGAGTCATCACAGTCTGGATGTCAGACTTTCAAGTGATGCCTTGTGATTCTGAAGTGGTGCCTTAGTTGTTATGCCTTCCAATAGTATTACTGTCTACACCTTACATAACAGAAGGCAGAAAGACGAAACTTTCTCTATTCCATTCTTTTGTAGCAGCATTAAACTTTCCAAAAAGGACAACATCCAACTTCTAATGCATTGGAGATTGCATTTGCATTCCTTGTGTTTTAAGCGACATATCCAAAACCAGAGCACTTAGAATAACTTGATAGAGAAATTCCTCCACCTGCTTTTCGGTGTTCCAGTTGTATAATCTGCATAAGCAATATGCAATAAATGATGGCTTTTTCTTCCCACTTAACTTACCTGTTATTAGTAAATAAATGAGCACACTATATCTAACTGACTAATTAAGCTTGTACAAATGCTTGTAGAAGACTGAGGAGTTTCCAGACCACAGAGGAAAGGAAGAGAAAACCCCATTTGAACCAACTGAACCAGCTCAGACTTCAGAGCCTCTAGACATTAAATACTGTATTGTTTTTCTGCCTTAAAAGTTGGTAGTGCAAAGCTGCAGATGTTGATGGAAGAGGAAAGATAAGAAGATGCTGGAGGAAAAGTAATAATTACAACTGTGGAGAACCCGTTCCAAATTTCCTCTTTGTCCAAGTGGACAAGCTGAAAGGCTCTTGTCTAAAGAATGCATTTTCCCCCTCCAGATGCAGCACTGCATTTGGATGCCCTAGCGCCAAACAACTGAGATGCTAGTTTGATTCTGGTCATGGGAAAGGGCAGTGAATGGAGGCTACATATATGGGATAAGCATTCAATGGGAAGCCCTCTCTCTGTGTCTTTATATTTACCTATAGATCCATATATAGACATACATAGATGTTATCTGTCATAATATGTTATATATAAACATAGATATACACATATATCGGGAACACATGTATCTTGGTGTATGTGGAATATATGTTATGTATAATAATATATGTTATGTATAATAATAGTTATGTATAACTATATATAGAGGTGACAGAATACATTAATCAAACCTATTCCTCTAATGTGGTACATATACATAAAGGAATTTTATGCCTCTATCAGAAAGAATGACATTGCCCCATTCCTAAGGAAAGGAAGAACTTGGAAAAAATTATACCAAGTGAAGTGTGCCAGACCCAAAGAAACATTACTCTTTGGTTTCCCTCATAGGGAATAATCAGCACAGGTTTAGGCTAGTCACAGCAGAGGATCACAAGAGCCTAATAGCTATGCCCTTAGGAACGCATAACATGATGCTAAGTGAAATGAACTCCATGTTATGGAAACAAGTGTTATATGACTGTTGTAATTACTTTCAACATGCCACATGAAACTGTAGCTTCTTTTGTTGATGATCCTCTTGTATCCCCTTCCTGTGGTTGTACCCGTGCTATCACTGTATCTCATGTGAGTACCCTGGATACTGTATATACTGGCATTAGAACTAGGGAAGTGAAAGAGAATATCAAAATTGAGAGACAAAGGATAAAAAGATAAATGACTCCAAAAGCAATACTTGCAAAACCATTTGGTGTAAACCAACTGAACAACTCATAGGAGGAAAGGGAAAGGGGGAGAGGGGAGGGGGAATGAGGGAGGAGGTAACAAACAGTACAAGAAATGTACCCATGACCTAATGTATGAAACTGTAACCCTTCTGTACATCACTTTGACAATAAATAAGTAAAAAAAACAAAAACAAAAAAACTATTCTTCTGGGAACCTCTTCGATTTTCCATGCAAGATTACTTCAGGCCATGGCAACAATCTTGAAATTGTTTTTTGACAAAGGATTTGGAAGAGAAAAGGCAATGAAACAGTACCTGCCCCATTGCCATTTCCAGCTGTGGTAGCTGGAGAAGGATCCTGGAGTTCTGGATAAGCTCACAGTCCAGGATGTCCAAGTCTGTTTCCCTGGGCAGGTCCAGCACATCCTGCCTGGACAGGGAGGGTGACAGCCACTCCTCTGGGAGTGCTGCACACTGGTTTCTTTCTGAATGTGCAAAATTCCTTTTTTATTCTTTTGTATGTCATTTGGTATTCATTTTTTGTCGGTTGTGGGGTTTGAACTCTGGGCCTGGGCATTGTCCCTGAGCTCTTCAGCCCAGGGCTAGAACTCTACCACTGGAGCCACAGCAACACTTCCAGTTTTCTGGTAGTTAATTGGAGACAAGAGTCTCACAGCCTTTCCTGGCTGGGCTGCCTTTGAACTACAATCCTCAGATCTCAGTCTCAGGATTACAATCATGAGCCACCAGAATCCATGCCCAGACAGAATTTTTTTTTGCTTAATTTGGACTCAGTCTCTTGTGCTCCCAAGTATGATTGTTTTGTAAACTTTTATTCTGGATATACACTGAAATCCCAAGCCCTCCCCTTTAGTTATCTAATGTTACCAAAGCAATCAATAGCCTTCTGCATTAGCCCTGTCCAGCATAGGACTGGATATGATCTGTTTCTCACAGTGTTTTCTCTTTTTTGACCAGAGGTGGACTCCACAGCACATGAAAATTGTATGTATTCCCAAGTCATTCACTCAGAAACACTTGAGTGCTGAGAAAGGTTGGACTTCCTTTCTGCTCAGAAATACATCTCAAATTTCCTGAGAGAAAAGAGAAATGAGTTTATGTTGAGGAAGGCTGGTGATAGAAAGAAAAATAATATCAAAACAGTGACCACCTCAATTTTTGCCTCGAAGCAACTATGTCATTTCGGAAGCATGTGGTAGTGAGCAAAAGGCCTTGGAGGTGCCTGGGAATGACTCTATGTGAAAAGTTTGTCAATATATTTTCCAGGGTCCATTTCACTATAAAATCTATATGCACATGCAATACCAGTGTGAATTTTTACAAAAGAACCCATTACCAACATATTGTGTACACTGTCATTTAATACATTTCTCACAAGAGCTGAATCTAAAGGTTGGATCAGTTCATATAGTTCTCACCAGAGCAAAATCTAAACGTTGGATTCATATCCATTCCTGTGCTCTTTAAACGGTTATGATGCATTGAGACGGGAATAGGTGATTGATCCTGGACAAGGAAAATTTGAAGCTAAGCATGGGCCCATTGTTGATGCTCTTAGATTTAGGTTTACGCTCATCATTCCATCATTAGTTTCCTAGTCATTATGTCAGGGTCTCTCTCCGTGACAGCTCACAGAGTGATGTTATTTGAGTTAGGTTCAGTGGTCCCATAACACAGTGTTCAGTTATCAGCAAATATTTCTATTCATTAATATGAAATCCATAGTCTTTATGATTGTGATGACCTCCTAGATGTGTGAGTCATGAGGCACCTGGTTGAATAATATAAACTACACTAGTTGCTATTTGTCAGCACTTGCTCATAGAGAATTGCTATTGTGGAATTATTTTTTAATTTTATTTAGTGTGACCTTACAAGCTTTAAAAACACTCAGTTTCAATAGCACACTGACACAAGTCACTGTGACAAGTAACACAAGGTTCTGCCTAGTTGTAATTCCAGGATACATTCCTGAAAGTTCAGATCTGTAGGACATGTGGATTGGGTGGCACTCATACCTACTTCATGCCAATCCCTAGTAAGATTCATTCATGGAGACTCTTGTGAGTTTGGATGCCACATACTTAAAGGACACCCCATACACATATCACACACACACAAGCACACATTTTGCACATAAGTAACCAAAAGACAGTAACTTTTTGCTAACGGCGTCAATTCTGTGTTTTCATATATTTTTTTTTTTTTTTTTGCCAGTCCTGGGCCTTGGACTCAGGGCCTGAGCACTGTCCCTGGCTTCTTCCCGCTCAAGGCTAGCACTCTGCCACTTGAGCCACAGCGCCGCTTCTGGCCATTTTCTGTATATGTGGTGCTGGGGAATCGAACCTAGGGCCTCGTGTATCCGAGGCAGGCACTCTTGCTGCTAGGCTATATCCCCAGCCCCTGTTTTCATATTTTCTTTATGTACAAATTATCCTTTCAAAGGGGATTGGGAAACACGTAAAATCTTTTGGGCTTTAAATTAAAACAGGTCTCCTAACAACTGTGGATATGTACGAGTGGATATATATAAGAGTAAATAGGCATCTTGGCAGGAGAAAGACCTTGTCAGGATCACCAAGATAGTGGAAATCTAGTTCAGGAGGAAATCTAGTTCAGAAGGAAGGTGAGGTGGACCTGCTTATTGAAGCAGAGCATGCACTTTAAGGTTCACACATTTTCACTGTTTACACTGATGATGTTCGTTCAACAGAAACACAAAAAAGCTCATGCTTTCTGTATCTTTCTTGCTGCTCCTCTTTGTCTTATATTCTAGACTCATATTCACACCAACTAATGATGTTCAATAATCCCAAGCATCACTGCCATTTTACTGACTATCAATCTGTGTCTTCCTAGTTGCCTTTGAGACCATTCAGGATTCCCTTCCTCAACTCAGGATAAATGAGGAACAGATACAATCTGCACTAAGTAGGAACGATATCAGCTTGTACATCCTCCATAGTTCAAAGTAGACCCATGAATTCTTACAAATTCACTCCATTTGAGTGCTGAGAAAGAGGAAATCACTAGGGTTTCCCTGGTTTATCATTTGGAGCAAAGCTGTATTGGACTGCCTCAATGGGCCCTTTGGTGCTAAATTGGAATATCTGCTTCTAAATTCTTAATGGTTGATGTTAGCCAAATGACCATATTCAAATTTGCTGGGTTTGAGGTTCAAGTCATGTGAACATAACAGGGTTTCACTAGCTTCAAGTCTTCAGAAAAAGAATTCTGATTTCTTTGACCCAATATTCCTATGGAAGCTACCTTGCAATATCAGCTTCTAAATACTAAATGGCTGCTGTTACCCGATTAAACTATGACAAAGCCACTCCATTTTTGTTTTGTTTTATTTTGTTTACCAGTCCTGAGCCTTGGACTCAGGGTCTAAGCATTGTCCCTGACTTCTTTTTGCTCAAGGCTAGCATTCTACCACTTAAGCCACAGTGCCACTTCTGGTCGTTTTCTATATATGTGGTGCTGGGGAATGGAACCCAGAGCTTCATGTATACGAGGCAAGCACTCTTGCCACTAGGCTATATTCCCAGACCCGCGCTGAACAATTTGATAGAAAATTTTCTCACTGAATTCAGACATTGGCATAGAACTTCATACTAATGTAAACAGATAAGATACAAATGCATATTTTGATAGTTGTAGTCTGAAGAAAATTTGCATTTTGTGAATTTCTGCTATTATCTTTTATCTAAGCAGCACAAAGTTAATTTGCTCTAAAAATAGGTAGCAGCTCAGAAAGGGGATGAGAAAAGAGGTCAAAATGTGGATTCTTCAAATGCTAGGTTTACTCCTCTTCCAATAAAAATTCTCACTGTTGACAATATTTGGGTTGTGGCATGTCTTGTATGTCTTGTTTAAAACACAGTACAATAATGTGTGGGTTTAGGAATCAGTTTCTGACTACATTGTATAATTATAATGTAATTATATATCTGTACAATGTTATATAATACTTGACCTATTTTCATAGAAATTCTTTTTTTCTTTTGTTTTGCCAGTCCTGGGCCTTGGACACTGTCCCTGGCTTCTTTTTGCTCACGGCTAGCACTCTGCCACTTGAGCCCACAGCGCCACTTCTGGCCTTTTTTTTTTGGCCAGTCCTGGGCCTTGGACTCAGGGCCTGAGCACTGTCCCTGGCCTCTTCTTGCACAAGGCTAGCACTCTGCCACTTGAGCCACAGTGCCCCCTCTGGCCGTTTTCCATATATGTGGTGCTGGGGAATCCAACTGAGAGCTTCATGTGTAGGAGGCAAGCACTCTTGCCACTAGGCCATACTCCCAGCCCCTTCATAGAAATTCTTGTACTTCCTAAAATATATTGTTTATATAGCAACTGATGGGCCACACAGAATGAATTGTGATGTGACACTGAAAGTTCTGTTACATGCTGTTACTATGGTGATGTGATCATATAGGTGTTTTCCCTAGCACTGCATGCCACATTCTTTGATGAGTTGTTAAAGCTTATGTAGCAGATAGTTTTTGTAGCATATTGTTTGCTTTGCCATAATTTCACTATGGGAAACATAGTTTGCTGCGCAAAAGGTAAGTTAACATTATCCATTCAATGACATCTCATCAGGTGGACTGGTTAATATGTCTCAAAATACTTTATAAAAATTTACTTTCCAAATTATAACAGTTATAATCACATTTTTAGTATTATTTTATTCTTCAATTCATGTATTTGAATCTTTTCTCAAGTAATTTTCCTTTAAACATTTCTTCATTACTAGTATATATAATTCCTATTACAATCTGTACTTTCCAAGTTTTCCCAGATAAATATTCCAAGAAATAAAAATGACAAGCTCTCTCTCTCTTTCTCTCTCACTCACCCCCCCCCGTGTGTGTGTGTGTGTGTGTGTGTGTGTGTGTGTGTGTGTGTGTGTGTGTGTGTGCTGTCCTAGGGCTTGAACTCAGGGACTGGGCACTTTCCCTGAGCAGCTTTTGCTCAACACTCCTGATCTAACACTTGAGTTACAGCTCCAGTTAAGGCTTTTTGATAGTTCACTGGATTATCTCCATAGTTTCCTCTCGGGCTGGCTTCAAACCATGACCCTCAGAAGACCTTGGTGATTTTCTTTTACGTTCTAATTCTGCATTATTCTACTTATACCATTTCTTAAACTTTTAAATTCCTGACTTTGCTGAGTGAATTTGGTTTTTATTGCTATTTGTGATGATTACTGATGTCCATGAAATGGATTGAGTTTTATTTTTTTGTTTAAATTTCTTTAATTTTCTTATTTTATGTGTAGCAGTTGTGGTATTAAAATTCAGGCCCTGATGCTTGGTAGGCAGTGACTCTACCACTGATCTATAATTCTAGCCCCTTAGTTTCCTTTAATGTCAGTAACTTTATAAGTCTTTGCCATGGGGCACCATTGTTGTGTTGGGAAAAGGCTTTGACTCTTCATTTGTTAAGAATTTTACTTGAAAGCTTCCCTTCCTACCTGTGTAGAGCTTCAGTGTCAACTGAAGGTGAGTATGGCAATTCCCAGGTCTTCTCTAATCAGGCTCAGAACATTGTATATATATGGAAATCCCTGTGCAAGGGGAAACTATAAACACTGCTATCAAGCACTTTTTTCTTTGAATAAATTTTAAGTAGCAGGCATAAAGATTAACAGTGAAACTGTCTGTGTTCCTAGCTGTCCTAGAAGGCTCCATTAAAAAGACATCTTCTGAAATGGAGGAAGATATCCTTGATGAGTTAGTGCTCTCTGAAATGGTATGGCAACAAACATTTCTTTGCCTAAAATAGAAATGTTGCTTTCTTCATTTTTATCCCTTAAGTTAAGATCAGCTATTAAAACGTAAGCCAGGAAAACTAGATCATATATATAATCCTAGCTACATAGGAGGCTGAGAAAAGGAGAGTGTTTCTAGGACATCCCAGGCAAAATGTTTATGAAATGCCATCTTAGCCAATGAAAGGATGTCCGTGGTGATATGCTCCTGTCTTGTCAGAAATTTGGGAAGCATAAATAGGTAGATTGTGGCCCAAACAAGCTCAAGCAAAATTTAAAGCCCTAAGTGAAAAATATAAAGTATATCAGCAGATGAATTGATAAAGAAAATGTGGTATACATACACAATGGAATTCTATGCTTCCATGAGAAAGAATTATATTGTACCATTCATAATGAAATGGAAAGACTTGGAGAAATTATGTTAAGTAAAGTAAGCCAGACCCAAAGAAACATCGATTGCATGGCTTCCCTCATTTGTTATAAATACAAAGTGCCTATAAATCTGCAAGTAAACACGCTAGATGGTAAAAGACAAAAAAATATATCTGGACATATACAGAACTCTAGACATTCACACAGAGAGACAAAGGGAGGATTTCTTTTGGAGATGATCAAAGAGGTTCAATAGCTATGGGCATATTTTCATATCAAATGATGTTTGTCCAAATGAATTTTAAGAATGGATATGAGGTGTTATGTTATTTTTCTTCTTAGTTTTATTTTTTTTCCTTTGTGGTTGTTTTAGATTTCTGTACCTTTTGTAAGTAAGTTTATCTGTTTGGGGAGGGTAAGAGGGAGTTCAGATATGATGGGACAAAAGGTAAACAAATGTAGCAGTGATACTCGACACTATGTTGGAAATGAACAATATAAACTGTGGGGAAGGGTGGTCGGGAGGGAAAACTGGGAGGAAACAATGGAAGAGGTGGCACGATTCAAAAAGAAATGGTCCTCATTAGTTGAGTTATATGTAACTGGAACCTCTTGGCACATCACCCTGACAATAAATTTTTTAAGTAAAAAATATTTTACTTTCCTATGACATTCTGTGGCTAAATGATAAAGTTTGGATACTAGTAAATAGTGTTAAATTTTCTTTAAAAATAAAGAAAGCAAACAAGGCTTCTGGGGTGGCTCAAAAACTACCAACATGAGCAATAGAAACAATAAAGACTAAAAAATAGACATAATAGACATCCAATTGTGTTTTCTGGAATGGGGGAGAAATAGACCTTTACTAGTTGATTGTAAAGTATGTTTGCAAATGGCCATGTGATGTAACAAACCTTACACTTGCTGTCCTCTTCTTTGGAAATTAAGATTCTGCTTGGTATAATTATTTAAGAATTGATAGCCAAATAGAGTTGAGTCATATATACTCAGAGAAAAGCAAGTACAAAACATGTACCCATTGCTTCTTTTGGCACTTTGAATTATCAATTATTTTTCTTTTCTTGCAATACTGATAAAGAGTACTAAAATAATATGCAAACAAGTCACAGCACAGCATACTCATTATGCCATTCTATAGTTTCAGGTGGCCTCAGAAGTATTAGAAAATGGTAAGTATTCCTCACTTACTATGTGAGAAAAACAATACGAAGGCTAAAAATAAATGTGGTAATCTTGGGGCTGGGGATATGGCCTAGTGGCAGAAGTGCTTGCCTTGAATACATGAGGCCCTGGGTTCAATTCCCCAGCACCACATATACAGAAAACGGCCAGAAGTGGCGCGGTGGCGCAAGTGGCACAGTGCTAGCCTTGAGCAAAAAAAAAGAAACCAGGGACAGTGTTCAGGCCCTGAGCCAAGCCCCAGGACTGGCAAAAAAAAAAAAAAAAAGGGAAGAAAGAAAGAAAAAAAGAATTTCTGAGATATGGTAAACTTCGTAAACTTCGTAGCTTTTCTTTTGAAATATCATCCCAATTCTACATTATAAGAAGGGACCAGTATCATACGAGGGCTGCGAAAAACTTGATTAGCTAAAAACTCCTGGTGTCTTAAGGTCCTTCATCAGTTGTTCTGGTCCCTATTAGTTTATTAGGTTGTGTACTTCAAGATTGCTGGACCTTAATGTGATTCTATGTTTCATGATTGTGAACCTATAGAACTCTGTACTTTCTTAGACCATATTTGTATCTCACAATGCAACAGTGCCTTATTAACTTCATAAAGATAGAATACATCACAAAACACATTTTATACACACAATATACATTAGACCATCCAGTACTCACCAGAGAGTCATTATCTATCAATTCAGTTGCTGTTTATTGTCATAGTCACTGTCCTTCATTTTAAATTACTTTCTATTGTCATTTAAACCAAGGCACTAACAGATTTTCAGTTTGTATCTTCAATCATGTAAAATTCATGGATATATGCCCTTATATTTCTGACCAGCTCATAGATCCCTGAAGAGGCACAAGTGACTATGTAGGACAAGGTGGCCAATACCTGTAAATTGTAGAATGATGGCTTCAAAGACAGATACCAGCACATAAAATGTAGATAAATATATGAGTGTACTTTATAATGGCTCAAATTCAGACCATTTACGACCACAGAGGAGTGGTAAATAAGGACTTATATTTGGTTTTTAGAATGATATATTTATTACTTTTTTAAGTCTCTGCACCAGAGTTAAATAACATTAGTCCCTAACCCATGCCTCTCCTCCATGATAACCTGTCATCTGTGGGTTTGGTCTGGGTTTGAAACATAACTATGATTACTACTTTTCAATCTGACCACAAAACAACAGCGTCTGTGGTACTACAATTAGACAAAATGCCACAATGATTGCTGCTTTCACTGAGCTTAGACATTTTTTTTTTTTTTGCCAGTTCTGGGGCTTGGACTCAGGGCCTGAGTACTTTCCCTGGCTTCTTTTTGCTCAAGGCTAGCACTCTGCCACTTGAGCCACAGCACCACTTCTGGCCTTTTCTCTATATGTGGTGCTGAGGAATCAAACCCAGGACTTCATGTATACGAGGCAAGCACTCTTGCCACTAGGCCATATTCCCAGCCCCTGAGCTTAGACAATTTTATTTCCTAATAATAGCTTCCTATACTGAATAAGTACAAAATTTCAAACTATCTTAAAATGTACTGAGGAGGAAAAAAACTTGTCCATCTCCCTTCTGCTGTCTTTACTGATGTCACTCCCTGAACCATATTCATTTGAATGCTTTGGAGTCATAGTCAATGACATTTTCTCTTCAACACTTTGTATTAGTTAATTTTCATCACAAATTATAGCTCAGATGGTTTCACAGGTTTTAGAAGATTTTGTCTTAGCTCCTAAGAAGTCAACAGGAACAATGAGAATCTATTACATTTATAGATTCTTTTCTGTTAGCTTACGTGGCCATTAGCAAAAGGTGCAGAAATGGGTTTCCCTGTTGTTGTTTTTCCCACCTCTCATTTAGTTTCTCCTTTTACTGAGAGAGATGGCCCAGAAGAGGTTCTATTTACACTTTTTAAAGTAATAGCTTACAAACCACCCTCTGATTTACATTACTCTAAGTTTTTAATTAAATAATTTATGGCTCTAGCAATGATGAACAGTTAAACTATCTGTATTCCTAGCTATTATGGAAGGCTCAGTTAAAAAGACATCTCCTGAAGTGGAGGAAGATTTCCTTGAGGAGTTTCTACTCTCTGAGTTGGTAAGGAAAACTTTCATTTCCCTTTTAAAATAAGACATACAATCAAAACATGATCCAGTTAGATTCTCAAGTGTGTAATCCCAGCTAGTCAGGAAGCCAAAATGACAGGAAGAGTGATTTAGGCCATCGCATGAAAAGGTTCATGAAATGTCATCTTAGCCAATGAAAGTATGGCTGTGGTGATATGTGCCTGTCTTATTAGCTACATAATGATGACGGTTGTGTTCTAGGCAGGCCCAGGAAAAAAGCAAGGTCCTATTGGAAAAATAAGTGAAAGAAAAAGCACTTCCAGCATTGTTCAAGTGGTAAAGGACAGCTTCACAAGTGTTGAGTCTCTGAGCTCAAAGCCTGGGGTTGGAGGACTCTGAATATGAGCAATACAATCAATACAGACTTGGAAGTATTCGGTGTAGGCATTTGAATGGGATTTCTAGAATGACAGAAAAACCAGCCTTTATCAACAGATTGTAAATGACATTTGCAAATGGCAGCATGATGTTATAACACTTATGCTTGCTGAGCACTTCTTTGAAAATAATGAGTACTACTTAGATCAAGTTGTTAAGAACTCATGATCTAGCTGGGCACTGGTGTCTCATATCTGCATTCCCAACTACTCATGAAGCTGAGCTATGAGAGTCAAAGTTGAAAGCTCAACTGTGCAGGAAAGACGGGGTGACTAACATTACCCAGTTAACCACAAAAAATACCAGAGGTGGAGCTGTGATTTAATTGGTAGTGTTCTAGCCTTTAGGTTAAAACACCAGGAACAGCACTGAGCCTTTGAGTTCAAGCCCCAGGACTGGCACTAAAAAAAACATCTATCATGACAGAAATTAAATTGAATCACATATACTCCAGGAAAGCCCATGAGTTGCCAATAGATGTGACACATATACACAATGGAATTTTATGCCTTTATCAGAAAGAATGGCATTGCCCCATTACTAAGGAAATGGAAGAACTTGGAAAAAATTATACTAAGTGAAGTGTGCCAGACCCAAAGAAACATGGACTCTATGGTTTCCCTCATAGGGAATAATTAGCACAGGTTTAGGCTAGTCCCAGCAGAGAATCACAAGAGCCTAATAGCTATGCCCTTAGGAACGCATAAGATGATGCTAAGTGTAATAAACTCCATGTTATGGAAACAAGTGTTATATGACTGTTGTAATTACATGAAACTGTAATTACATGAAACTTCTTTTGTTGATGATCCTCTTGTATCCCCTTCCTGTGGTTGTACCCGTGCTATCACTGTATCTCATGTGAGTACCCTGGATACTGTATATACTGGCATTAGAACTAGGGAAGTGAAAGAGAATATCAAAATTGAGAGACAAAGGATAAAAAGATAAATGACTCCAAAAGCAATACTTGCAAAACCATTTGGTGTAAACCAACTGAACAACTCATGGGGGGAGAGGGAAAGGGGGAGAGGGGAGGGGGGAATGAGGGAGAAGGTAACAAACAGTACAAGAAATGTACCTAACGTATGAAACTGCAACCCCTCTGTACATCACTTTGACAATAAGTAATTATTTTAAAAATCTATTATGACAGAAATTAAAATGAATCACATATACTCCAGGAAAGCCCATGAATTGTTAATAGATGTGCCATTTCCTTTACTTTGTGCACTCTCTATTGTCATTATTTCCCATATCTTTTTTTCTCATATTTTTTTGGTTTTGGGGGTTTTGTTTTTTTGTTTTGTTTTGTTTTGGCAGTGTGAGGCTAGAACTCAGGGCCTGGGCCCTGAGCCTCTTTGTGCTCAAGGCTAGCACTCTATCCCTTGAGCCAAGCAACACTTCCAGTCTTTGAGTGGTTAATTGGAAATAAGAATCTCACAGGGCTTTTTTGTTTTGTTTTGTTTTTTTGTTGCCAGTCCTGGGGCTTGGACTCAGGGCCTGAGCACTGTCCCTGGCTTTTTTTTGCTCAAGGTTAGTACTCTACCACTTGAGTCACAGTGCCACTTCTGGCCATTTTCTATATATGTGGTGCTGGGGAATCAAACCCAGGGCTTCATGTATACGAGGCAAGCACTTTACCACTTGGCCATATTCCCAGCCCTCTCATATCTTTTTAATAGTCATTATCACAACACAGCAATGTCCTCATAATGTCTTTGTTTCTATAGTTTCAGATCCCTGAAGAAGATGTAGAATATGGTAAGTGTTCTGGACTTACTTATGAGTAAACAACATGTATACTAATATGCATGTGGTAAACTTTTGCCTCTCTCTTGAAATGCCAACCAAACTGGATGGATTATTGTTGATTTTTTGGATAAAGACTTAGGGTTTGGGGGCTGGAAATATGGCCTAGTGGCAAGAGCGCCTGCCTTATATACATGAAGCCCTGGGTTCGATTCCCCAGCACCACATATATAGAAAATGGCCAGAAGTGGCACTGTGGCTCAAGTGGCAGAGTGCTAGCCTTGAGCAAAAAGAAGCCAGGGACAGTGCTCAGGCCCTGAGTCCAAGGCCCTGGACTGGCAAAAAAAAAAAAGACTTAGGGTTTGGGGGCTGATAATATGGCCTAGCTGTAGAGAGTACTTGCCTCACATACATGAAGCCCTGGGTTCGATTCCTCAGCACCACATATATAGGAAAAGCCAAAAATGGCGCTGTGGCTCAAGTGGCAGAGTGCTAGCCTTGAGCAAAAAGAAGCCAGGGACAGTGCTCAGGCCCTGAGTTCAAGCCCCAGGACAGGCAAAAAAAAAATGACGTAAGGTTTCTTTGGTGGTTCCCATGTATTTATTTGTAGTCATATACTTGAATACCGTTACGCTCTTCATGTGGTTTTATGCTTCATGATTGTGAATCTATATGTACTTGTGTATATGTGATATTTTGTTTTTAATTTGAACATATTTGTATCTTACAAAGAAAATGTGCCTTAATAATTTCCTAAGTATAAAATCCATCACAAACATATACCTTACATACACTGAATATATATTACATCATCCAGTTCTCACCAGAGTTTTGTTGCCTCCTTTCTCCTGGTTCTGACAGTCACATACTGATATTAATGACCCAAGCTCCCAATTTAGTGCATTGGAAGACAAAAACAGAAACCCATTTGAGTTTGTTTATACTGTTGCTCTCAGCTGATGAAATGAATTTAAAACTTGCTAATGGACTCACTAGCCCTAGTGTAGAGAGTTTACAATTCCAGTAGAAGCCTTAAAGTACTCCATCCTATACAGTAACTATCTATATGCTTTAAATTGTTTTGTATTGTCATAGTTGCTATCTCTCCATTTAAGTTGCTTTTTCAGTGTCACATAAGCCAGGAGAAGAATGCATTTTCAAATAGATCTTTTTTATGTTAAAAACACGTAAATATACCCTGAAGTATACTCTGACCAGTTCAGATGCTTAGAGAGTTACAAGTGACTATGTGCAATAATGTGACCCACATTTGTAAGTTCTAGAATGATGTCTTTGAAGACTGACCCAAATACATAAAATGTGGCTAAATATTTTAGTGTACTTTATAATGGCACCAGGAGCTATAAAAGGCTCAAATTTTGACCATTAAAGACCCCCACAGGAGGGCTGGGGATATGGCCTAGTGGCAAGAGTGCTTGCCTCGTATACATGAGGCCCTGGGTTCAATTCCCCAGCACCACATATACAGAAAATGGCCAGAAGTGGCGCTGTGGCTCAAGTGGCAGAGTGCTAGCCTTGAGCAAAAAGAAGCCAGGGATAGTGCTCAGGCCCTGAGTCCAAGCCCCAGGACTGGCAAAAAAAAAAAAAAAACCCACAGGAGTGACAAATAAGAACTTCAGTTTGGTTGTCAGAATAATATCTATATTACTAGATATTATCTATGTAAGTCTCATACATCTGGGTAAAGAAAATTATTTCCTAACTCGTGCCTCTCCTCCATGATGTCACTGTGATTCAGTACACACACCAAGTCAGTGGACATGCAAGTGAAAGAGAAAGAGAACTATTGAAGGTAACATAGTATAGGATGCATGGTCATTTTTAGTTGGCAGGATATCAGTATTTTTAAATTTTTAATTTTATTTCATAAAATTATTTTGTATTTTATTACCTAAAATTAATGAGGTAATAGAATAGAATATTTTGCATGGAATCAAGTCTTACAGTCTATTTTTTAATCCCAACAACTGAGTCATAACTTCAGCCAACCCATTTGTCTTGCTATTTTTAAAGAAGATGAAAACCACTTAGGAGATTCAGACTCTATTTTGGTTGGGGAAGTGTTTCAACTCTTGGCCTATTTAGAATTCTACCTGAAGTTTCCCTTCCTACCTATAAACTTAGTAAAAGCAGCAAGTGATTCAAAGTCAACTGGAGTTTATTTTATTAGGACATCCCAATTACAATAGTCTTTCTCTTTTTAAAAAATTTCTTTAGGCAGGTGTACAAAGGTGTTGCCATTCAATAACGCTGTTTATGAATATAGTACTTCTTGATCAATGTCACTCCTTTGAACACCCTCACCCTCCCACCAACCCCACAACTCCCTTCACTATTCTGTGTTATGTATTAGATGGATATTTTTGTCATTCAACAAAGCAACTTATGTATACAATGCATCTTGATCAATATCATCTCTTCAACATACCCCTCTCTTTTACCCACCCTTTACATTATTTTCCTCAGTTGTGTGGCATATACAGTACATTCTTGCCTACATTCTACTCACCCTTCCCCCAGTTAGAGAAGTCTAATCATGCTCTGTCTTGTGTATATGGAAAGTCTTGCACAAAAAGAACTATGTAGAACTATAAATCACATATGCCAATACCCACCCTTTATTTTTATATATTTCACTTACTATTTGCCCCAAAATATTGCATATAATTTTGTATCAAAAAGTTAATTTTTTTCACTGAGGAACTTTGATTTGTTTTACAGACAGACAAATCCAGGTTAGTCAGATGAAACAATGATTCTCCTGGAAATACTCTCTGATTTAGCTCCATTGTAGTCATACTCCCATTCAATTTGTGTCAAAGGTTTCATTTGCACTATGAATGTAATCATTATTTTTAATTCTGACCACAGCTTCACAGAGCACATGGTATTGTGACAAGGTAAAATTCCAGAAATCTTGCTCCATTTACTAAGCTTAAATTTTTTCTTGAATAATAATTTCCTAAACAAACACAAATCTTTCACAAATTTCCAGAATTGTGACCTACCTTAAGATGTAATGAGGAAGAGGAACATTTTGTCAGTCTGTATTCTGCTATATTCATTGATGTTACTTCAGGAACCATATTCATTTGAATGCCTTGGGGTCACTGTCAATGACAGAGTGTCCCCAACAGTTTCTAGTAATAACTTTTCATTAAAAATTATAGCTCAGATGGTTTCACGGGTTGTAGAACATTTATGTCTTCGCTTCTGAGAAATTAACAAGAGCAATGAGATGCTGTTACATTTACACATTATTTTCTGCTCGCTTATATTGCCTTTAGCAAAATGCCAATAGGTCAGTTTCCCTTTCTTTCCTATATTTCCTTTGGTTTCTCTTTTCATTGATGAAAATCCTCTACGAACACTTCTATTTATACTATTCAGAGCAACACCTTACCATACATGACTAATCGGAGCTCTTTGAAAAAATTATGTGTAATATAAGCAATGATTAATAACTTAAATGGTATGTGTTCCTAGATGTCCTGAAAGACTCGGTTAAAAAGACATCTTCTGAAGTGGAGGAAGATTTCCTTGAGGAGTTTCTACTCTCTGAGTTGGTAAGGAAAACTTTCTTTCCCCTTTTAAATTAAGACAAGCAATTAAGACATGAGCCAGTTAAAGATTCTCATGTGTGTAATCCTAGATAGTTAGGAAGCCAAAATGACAACAAGAGTGATCTAGGCCATCCCATGATAAAGGTTCATGAAATGTCATCTTAGCCAATGAAAGTATGGCTGTGGTGATATGTGCCTGTCTTATTAGCTACTTTGGAAGTATAACAATGACAGTTGTGGTCAAGGCAGGCCCAGGAAAAAAGCAAGGTCCTATTGGAAAAATAAGTGAACGAAAAAGCACTTCCAGCATTGTTCAAGTGGTAAAGGACAGCTTCACAAGTGTTGAGTCTCTGAGCTCAAAGCCTGGGGTTGGAGGACTCTGAATATGAGCAATACAATCAATACAGACTTGGAAGTATTCGGTAAAGCACTTCCAGCATTGTTCAAGTGGTAAAGGACAGCTTCACAAGTGTTGAGTCTCTGAGCTCAAAGCCTGGGGTTGGAGGACTCTGAATATGAGCAATACAATCAATACAGACTTGGAAGTATTCGGTGTAGGCATTTGAATGGGATTTCTAGAATGACAGAAAAACCAGCCTTTATCAACAGATTGTAAATGGCATTTGCAAATGGCAGCATGATGTTATAACACTTATGCTTGCTGAGCACTTCTTTGAAAATAATGAGTACTACTTAGATCAAGTTGTTAAGAACTCATGATCTAGTTGGGCACTGGTGTCCCATATCTGCATTCCCAACTACTCATGAAGCTGAGCTATGAGAATCAAAGTTGAAAGCTCAACTGTGCAGGAAAGACGGGGTGACTAATATTACCCAGTTAACCACAAAAAATACCAGAAGTGGTATTGGTAGAGTACTAGCCTTTAGGTTCAGGGACAACACTGAGCCTTTGAGTTCAAGCCCCAGGACTGGGACCAAAAAAAAGGATGTAGTATATGAGAAATTAAGCTGAATCACATATACTCTAGGAAAGCCCATGAATTGTCAATATATTTGTCATTCCCTTTACTTTGGGTGATTTATATTGCCAGTATTTCTCACAACTTTCCATTACTTATGATCTCTAAACAACAATGACCTCATAATATCTTTGTTTCTAGTTTTATATCCCTGGAGAAGATGTGGAATATGGTAAGTGTTCTAGACTTACTTATGAGTAAACAACATATATACTACGATGCATGTGGTAAACTTGTATGTGGTAATGCTTCTCTCTTGAAATGCCACCCAAATTTTAGGTTACCAGAAGGAACCAATATAGTACAAGTGTTAGACAAAAGTTGTTTCTTTGGGTAAAGACTTAGGATTACTTTGGTTGCTGGATCTACTGTGCTGGTCCCTGTCTATTTGTTTGTAGTCGTATACTTGAATACTGATAGGCTCTTGATGTGGTTTTAGGCTTCATGATTGTGAACCTATATGTGATTATGTATGTGTGATATTTTGTCTTTAATTTGGAAATATTTGTATTTTATGCAGAAAAAGTGCCTTAATTTCCTAAGTATAAAATCCATCATAAACATTTATATACACTAAATATACATTACATCATCCAGTCCTCACCAGAGTTTTGTTGCTTCCCTCCTTCTGGTGCTGAAGGCCACCAGAAGACCAAAGCTTCCAAATTAGCACATTGAAAGACAAAGCACAAGCCCATTTGAGTTTGCCTATACTGTTACTCATAGCTGATGAAATGAATGTAGGACTCATTCTTGGGCTCATTAGCCTTATGTGCAAGGCTTACTATTCCTGTACCAACCTTGAAGTGTGCCATCCTAAAGAGTCACTGTCCATCAATTTAAGTTATTTTTATGGTTACATAAGCCAGTGTAATAACAGAATTTTCACACAGAATTTGACATCTTCATTTTATGAAATGCACATAAATATTCTTTTATATTACTAAGCTAATCATACATGTTGGAGAGGTACCAATTGTCGGGGTCTTTAGCCCCCTCCTCCTGCCCCCCCCCCGTGCTCTTCTGCCCTGTGGGAGAGATGAGGAAACATGCCCCAACCAGGGGAGCCAAGAAAGAAAAGGGTCTACGGACTGCCGGCACCCAGCCCTCCCTCACCGGAGGACAAACAGATGCATCTGGGAGCTAAGTCCAGTGCAAAGTCTCCTTTATTGAGATTGATCCCACTCTTAAATAAGGCACAGGAGCCAATCAGGTCAAAGACTGGCAGGAAGGGGAGGGGTGTACATGCACCTATCTAGGGACTGTGAGGGGTGGCCTGGCCTGAGCTGTCTGTCAAAGTTGGAGGGCTGAGGGACCAATCCTAAGAGGCGGGCTAATTTTACATCACAGTCCACAGGACCGTCTCCAGGTTCACCATCAGGTGCCATCTTGACCACACGTGGTCCCAAGGCTGGGAGGCGGGGCCAGCTGGAACTGCCTTTCCAGGTTCCAGCAATAGCCACATGGCCCCAGGGCTGGGAAACAGGCGGGGCCAGCTAGTTGCCTCTTTCTGATAACATGCCCCGGCACATCCCACACCAATGACTGTGTAGGACAATGTAGCTCACATCTGAAATTTCTGGAATGGAGATAGAAGTGAAGACAGATCCAAACACATAAGAGTTGGCTAAATATTTTAGGATATCTAATAAAAGGCTCAAATTTTGGCCACTTAAGACCCCAGAGGAATGATAAACACTGGACTTCAATTTTGTTGTTAGAATTATATCTGTATTACTTTTGTAAGCCTAATACATCTGGGTAAAGAACAGGGGTCTCCATTCCTCCACTCTATGATGAGCTATGTCATTGTATATGGTACACACACTAAGTAAATGGACACACAAGTTACATAAAAATGAAGGGTTGAAGGAAACATATAGTCATTTTTAGTTGGCATATTTTAAATATTTAATGTATTTTCATATTTTGACCTAAAATTGGTGAAGTAATAGAATAAATACTTTTCCTAGGTTTCACTCTTGTATTACAGTAAAACTTCATTGAATGAAGTGTGAATCCTATCTAATGATAAATTGAGTCACAATTTAAGCAGAACCCATTGGTCTTGCTAAAGAAAATAGTGTTCATTGGTAGATTTAAAATAGGAAAATGCAAAGAAGAGCCTCACTGTACCAGAGTATATAGTGTAGGATTTTGCAAAGCTTGACAATGTCATGTCACATGTTGTATATATTAGATAACTAAGTAAAGGAATCCAGGTTTCATTTTCACTTTTTCCTCTTTCTGTTATCTTCTTTCACAAAGAAGGAAGTATTTTCCAAGTAGAAATAAATGTGCACATTATACTGATTTTCATGTACTTGGTTATCATCTAGATAAATCTAACTGTAGCCTGCTTTCGTACTTGACTCTTCTTTTTCTTAAGCTTTGATTAATAACTATTTGATTAATAACTATTTTGTGGTGATGACAAAGAAAAATGATGCCTTTTTTACATCTGATAAGTCTCCTAGAATTATCTCACTTGATCTAAAGAAAAATCTGTGATGATTTAAAATTATTTTTTGTGTCATGCATAGTGGCTCATGTATATTCTCACCTACATGGGAGGCAGAGATAGAGCTATCATTTTAGACCATCCCAGGCAAAATGCTAGCAAGGCTTCTTTTCAACAAAAATGTTGGGCATGGTGGTGCAGACCCTACCTAAAAAATAACTGTAGCAAAAGAGGTTTGAGATATAGAGCTAAAATGGTAGAATGCTTGCCTGAGTTCAAACTGAAGTATCTAACAAAAAACAATTATTTTCTATGTCTGAAAGCCTACAATGAAAAGAAAAACCACAGAGAAACTAAAGTGCATGTGTATAATGCTGAGACAAGGACACATTCAAAGATGAAATAACCCAGGCCCTGGAGGATCACAGTTCAAAGCATACAGGCAGGAAAACCTGTCCAATTAACCACCATAAACTGGAAGTGGAGCTGTGGCTCAAAAATGGTATAGCCCAAAGAGCTCAGGGGCAGTGCAGAGAGCTTGAGTTTAAGTCCCACGATAGACAGCGAGAGAAGGAGAAAGAGTGAGCGAGAGAGTGAAAGAGAGAAAAAATAGTTGAATGTACTTACATTGTAGTATTTCAATACTGTCAAATCTATATTTGATTATCTTAATAACAAAATTAATGATAAATGACTTCGAATGTATTTACTGGGATGAACTCTACTTCATGGGTAATGGTTTTTAATCAAACAAGAAATTTTCCAAAAATATGGGGAATATCTGGCACTCAGGTTAAGAAATAATTTGATATATGAGTAGACAAATATGCTTCTTGCCATGTACCTGTACTAATAATTTTGTGTGGCCCAAGAGTTATGTTATCAGTTGCCAAATGTCTCCTGTTAAAGAAAAGCTTCCCCACTCTTGACCATAACATCATAATTGGGTGATTATAAATCAGATTGTAGTGATATCATGAAAAAATAGCACTTGAAATGCTTTTTTAAACATGTGAGAGGAATGATGGGCTGAATCATATTGTACCCCAACCACATTTCAGATTGACTGTTTGGGGGCACTACTTGCAAGTTCAAGGCCTCTATGTCTCATTTCTTTGCTAGTCCTCTCTTTCAGCAACAGTTCAGTTGTGTTTGTTATCTATCCACTGCCATACACCCCAGCCCCAAGTCCACAGCAAGACAGCTCCAGTTGCCAGCATACTGACAGTTACTCTGTTTCCTCCTAGATCTTACAAAGGACCAAGTGAATTACCAAGAATTTGACTTTGTAAGAGCACCCTTCTGTGTCTTATATAGCAATGAAGTTCTACTTTCAATCAACTTTAGAAAGAACAATTGACCATGGACATTATTCTTTGAAAGAAGTAATTTCTATAGTGGAGTGATGTTGCATGAGAATATCTAACCAAATGATACAGAGACTGTCTAGAACAATTAAAGTCCCCATACCTATTATAACTGTAATACTAGAAACATTTCCCTCAGCATAAAACTTCCTCCTTTAATTAAGGATAATGTACTTGGGAATCAAAATGTACTTGAGAAGTACCTGCTTCAAGAGAGGTGTGCTCTTGCTTCTTTACTGGAGTTCTCTGGAGCAGCTTTGGGCAGTTGGGACTATTGACTGAAACATTGTTCTCTATCTGGTTTTCTAAGCCAGTGAAAGAAAATTGACCTGTGCAAATTGTGAAGCCTGTTCTAATCCTTACAGTGTTTTCTTTCCTATAATTACAGATGTCAGGTGCAACTTGTGGAAGTGGTATGTATTCAAAATTTTTGTGGAAGTATCCCTCTGGCTTCAGTCAAGAAAACTGGGTTGTTCTAGGAAAGAGGAGTGGGTTTTTAACGAAAAGAAACGCTTTTGCTAGTACAGAATCATAGTTATGGAGGCTCTATGCAGCATCCTGGGCCAGAGGAGAAACAAGTAAATCTTCTGTGAGCAGTGTGTTTTCACCTGGTGTAGTCAAGGATGAATGAACCACTCTGTCTACTGATTCCCCTCCAGATGTGCACTCCTTGATGGAAATAGAAGAATTAGAAAATGTCTACTTTGGTAGTGAAATTGAAGGTAGGTAAATGCATTTCCAGTAAGATCCAATAGGAAAGGGTTTCAGGAGCAGTGAGGTTATATCCTCTGCTTAGGAAGTTGATGGAGGACAAAAGAAATCAGAAAGAAAAAAAAGAAATAGTAGGGTTCCTGTTGTTCTTTTTACATTTTAGTGCAAAATAATAGGATTTTCTGGGTCCATGTCTGATTTTGAATGTGCTTTGTGTCTTCATCTGTTGTTTAAAGATGGTCTTTTCCAGAACATCTACTCTTTCCTGCCTCTGCCATTGCCAAGCCTCGAAATTTATACTTGAGATTATGAGCACCCCAATGGGACTGTGCAGAAGTTCCATGTTTGGTTTGAGGAATTAATCTGTAATAGAATTTGCTGGGCACAACTCTTTGTCACACACATGTTTGAAACTAGACACAATGTCCTTCTAGTGTGGGTCCATAAATGTAGAAGAAATACACTTTCAGTCTAATCTTTCAAGATGTATAGCAGCACTTTCATTATTTTCCTCCTTCTGATTATACCTCACTTAAAGGTCACTTCCAGGAGTGGATAAGAGGATATTTAGTTTCAGTTCATTGCAAAAGGTCCTCTGTCCTGAGAAAAGAGGGGGTGCAACATGACTTTGATACATATCCACCTTGGACTCTTCACCCAATCACTAACACTGGAGTGAGTTATATAATTTTGCAGAAGTCAAAGATTCTACCTCAGGGTTCTTCCTGTAGTCATTTCTAAAATTAGGCTTTAAATGGTTTCTGCCTATGTATTGAAGATTTCAATTCTAGATGAGATTATTCTAGTTACAGGATAGAGCATGTTAACGGTCACCAATGGTGGTCTTTGTTACAGAGGATACTGATACCTTTGGAGGGCCTTCATCATCGGGGGCAGTTAATACCACCCCAAGTCCTGACCTTGAAGAGTCTGATCTCCAGAGATCTGAGGAGTCAACCAAGAAGCTTGGCAAGCCTTACCCCAATGTAAAGGATAAGAAATCCTAGAAAACAAAATAGTAGGTGAACCTTGGCTTCTTCCTGACATTAATGTAGAATGAAGCACCCTACAGTATCTGGGAGGGACAGAAGCTAGGATGCTGATCACAGTGGGCCCTGGCCAACGCTATCATCACCATATTTTCTTTAGACCCTTAGGGACAACCGAAGGCCTCCTTGTAGGACCTTGAGTACTCCTATCTTGTCCACTCTCTAGATCATTTATCCTCCCCATAACTATCACAACTGTAAGTGTGCATGTGTATTTTGCTATCTTGTAATCACATCTTATTCTAACTTCCCTGTCTCCTCCATGAATTTTAAGTGCATTTTAATATTTTTGCAGTTTTCTGGAACTAAGTCATCCCTATAGAAAATCCACAGAAAGCTCAGCCTTTGACAAGATCACTATCTGGATCACCCACAACTGACTGTCTTTTGTCTCATTTCTATATAAACTCTGTGCCAAAGTCTGAACTTAATGTGTATTATCTAAAGTTAGTTGTCGGGCTCAGAATGTGGCTTAGTGGTAGAGTGCTTGACTACCATGCGTGAAGCCCTGGCTTCAACTTCTAAGTACTACACAGACAAAAATACCTGGAAGTAGCTCTGTGACTCAAGTGGTAGAGTGCTAGCCTTGAGTCAAAACAGCTCAGGGACAGTGCCCAGGCCCTGTGTTCAAGCCCCAGGACTGGGGGGGAAAAGAAAGAAAGAGAGAAAAAGTTGTCATTTTTGGAGGGTTGAGTTGGGAGGAATGGGGAAGAGTGATGAAAGTAGTGACAATGATTAAGATGTATTGAATGGATATGCTGATTGAAAAGAAACTTCTTTGCACAAGTACATAAAGAAATAGAAATATTTCTTTTGTTGTCACAATCAGTTTCTGAGATGCAGATCATGAGATGCCCAGTTTAGAGGTTTCACTGGGCTGAGCAGACCACATTGTACAGGGCTACGATGCTCATTTCCTGCTCAGTATAGCCAGACCCCTCAAATATAGGTCTGATGTGTTATGTGGCCATGCATATACTCACTATGTTGTTACATGGTAAAAGGCTCCCTTGGATACAGCAGTGCCTGCACTGATCTGTATTAATCATTTTTCACTGACATCCAAGATTTTATATGAAACTCTTTATAAAGGGCTCTGAGTCACAACACAATCTAGAGGGGGTGGGCAGTGCTGGAGGTATCACAACTCCTGACTTATAATTTTGGTATAGTTCTATACAAAGATAGCTTGGTAATGACACTAAAATAGGCCTGGGGACCAAGAGAATAGACTAGAAGACCCAGCAGTTAACCCATATACCTATAGCTGTCAACATTTGACAAAGGAGCCAAAAAAAAAAACAAAAAACCCACTGTCTTCAACAAGTGGTGTTGGGAAAACTGGACTGCAGAAGTATCAAATTAGATCTTCTCATCTGTCCCTCTGTATTAATATCAATCCAAAAGTCATAAAAATCTCAATGTAAGACTGAAACTTTGGAAACAGTACAGAAAGGAATAGGAGAATATTAGAACTTAGTGGAAAAGGGAGGAGCTTTCTGAATAGAGTACAAGGACTCAGCAACTCAAAGAGAAAATTGACAAATAGGATTGCATCAATCTTTTAAAAAGTTTGCTAAGTTAAAAGTCAGCATACAGAATAGGAGATCTCTGTTAGCTATTCATCAGACTAGGGCCTAACATCTAGAATTTAGAGTGAGCTCCAGAAATTAAGCTCACTTAGGAGAGGAACAAAAAGGTACAGTAGCTATGTGCAACTGATCATGCAAAATAATATTTATGGAAATGAACTCCAGGAAATGGAAATGAGGCTTTTTTTCTTTGTGGATTTTTTTTATAAAAACTTATCCGAACAACTGAAAATAGCCATTGAATGCATGAATAATAAATGCTCAACAAGAAATCTGTTTTTAAAGACAGAAAGGCACATTTCCTCTCATAGGTGGAAGCTAGATCTAAAATACAAAGCATGGTAACATGTACAGGCCTCATTGCATTTACCCACAATTAAACTGACTAAAGGAGTGCGTAAGTAGGGGAGGAATCCAAGGGTATAACGCCACTGAATAACTAGTGTTTATCAAAATGAATATCAGGAAAATGCAATTTTTCCCTGAGGAGTAGGGGGAGAGCACAGGCAGGAAGCATGAGAAATTGCAGCCTGTGTACTTAATGTACACTATGTACAAAAAACTGTAATTTGTGGATTGGGACATGGAGGGAGAAAATGGAGAATGAAAGAAGGGGTGACATTGTCAGGAAGCATCATTCTCATAACCTGACTCATAAGTCAGGTTTTGTAACCCCTTTGTACATGCCTAACAAGAAAAGACACTTGTTCTTAAGAAGCTGGGGCTGGGGATATAGCCTAGTGGCAAGAGTGCCTGCCTCGGATACACGAGGCCCTAGGTTCGATTCCCCAGCACCACATATACAGAAAACGGCCAGAAGCGGCGCTGTGGCTCAAGTGGCAGAGTGCTAGCCTTGAGCGGGAAGAAGCCAGGGACAGTGCTCAGGCCCTGAGTCCAAGGCCCAGGACTGGCCAAAAAAAAAAAAAAAAAGAAGTAGATAACTCTGTACGTCAGTTTGATAATAAAAATTTGAGAAAAAAAAAAGTAGATAACATCTTTTAAATATGAAATTTTGAGCAACCACTTTATTTTTTTCCCTAAGAAACTCTAGGGTTGAAATGAAGAATCCAGCTATGTACTTCACTATGCAACCACTTTATTTTTTCCCCTAAGAAACTCTAGGGTTGAAATGAAGAATCCAGCTATGTACTTCACTATGCAATCAGAAAGCCATAAGGATCATTTTTTACCTCTATTTTACCCTACCAAATGTCTGGTACAGTCATATCTCTATCTCTTGGCAGTTATACTTTGGGCTTTCGGAAAAGCCTTCTAACTAGTTTTGTCCCTCATTCACTCCATGTTTCTAATTTTTCTATTTGTTTCTATTACTGTGAGGAACTATTTTTAACAAAAGCTTGTTTTAGTACAACTATCCGTGGATGGTTGGAGAAAGGGGTGGCAGTGGAGGTAGAAAGATATTCATCCTTCTTACACTTCACTTTTAGCCTCCAGAACAGTGAAAGGATACATGCTCTTCACAGTATCCACACTTGTGTTTCATTATACCACACTCATCAGAACAACAGAATAGGTTAAATCAATCATAAGTAATTCCTCACTAGTGATAATCAAATATAAAAAAGTAACCACTGAAGCTATTTTTGGGGTAGCCAATCAAAACCAAATCTAGTGGGCTGGGAATGTGGCTTAGTGGTAGAGTGTTTGCCTAGCATGCATGAAGCCCTGGGTTCGATTCCTCAGCACCACATAAACAGTAAAAGCCAAAAGTGGCACTTTGACACAAGAGGAAGTACTAGCCATGAGCAAAAAGAAGCCAGGGACAGTGCTCGGGCCCTGAGTCCCAAGCCCACGGACTGGCAAAAACAAAAACAAATCTGTCCACCAATACCAAACAAAGCAAGTAATGAACATTACAAGTTCAACCACATTCACTCACAACAATCTCATTTCTGTTATATAAAATGTAAGTTCTCTTACATTGAGATCTTTGATCCATTTGGAATTGACTCTGGTGTAGGGAGATATGTAAGGATCCAACTTCAGCTTTCTGCACATGTACAGCCAATTCTGCCAGCACCATTTGTTGAAGAGGCTGTCTTTCTTCCATCCTGTGTTTTTGGCTCCCTTAAAATCAGGTGGTGGGGCTGGGAATATGGCCTAGTGGCAAGAGTGCTTGCCTCATATACATTAAGCCCTGGGTTCCATTCCCCAACACTACATGTATAGAAAATGGCCAGAAGTGGCACCATGGCTCAAGTGGCAGAGTGCTAGCCTTGAACAAAAAGAAGCCAGGGACAGTGCTCAGGCCCTGAATCCAAGCCCCAGGTCTAGCAAAAAGGAAGGAAGGAAGGAAGGAAGGAAGGAAGGAAGAAAGGAAGGAAGGAAGGAAGGAAGGAAGGAAGGAAGGAAGGAAAGGAAAGGAAGGAAAGGAAGGAAAGGAAGGAAAGGAAGGAAAGGAAGGAAAGGAAGGAAAGGAAGGAAAGGAAGGAAGGAAGGAAGGAAGGAAGATCAGGTGGCTATAGGTCTGTGGGTTCATTTTTGAGTCTTCTATCTATTCTGTTGGTCCTCAGGCCCATTCTTGTGCCAGTACCAAGCTGTTTTGTTGTTGTTATTTTTTTAATTTCTATGGCTCTGTACTAGAGTTTGAAGAATGGTGTTGATATTCCTCCAGCACTATTTTACCTGCTAAGGATTGTTGTTTTTTCAATTAATTTACTTTATTGTTACTATACAAGCAATATAAAGAGGGGTCACATTAACACTCCAGGTAATAAGTACACTTCCTTTCATACAGTGTCATCTGTTTCCCTCTCTCCCATTCTTTGCCTCCCTCTCCACCCATGAGTTGTACACTTCATCAATGCTCAGTGCAGGCCACTGATGTACTTTTTCACCTATTTTCTGTGCCCTCCCTCCACCTTCCCACAGATATTCACATGAATATACTGTGTGTAATGTAAAGAATACAGAATCATCAGCAAAAGAAAAAACAAATTAAGAAGAGTCCTTTGTTTCCACATATTTAAAGTTAATTTAGTATGTATTTTATATACATATGAAGAGGCACTTGGGTATTGAACCTTTGTGATTCTCTTCTAAGGCTATCCTCTTCGGGTCTCACTATATGTACCTAAAATCCTGTGTGGTTTGTCATATCCCAGTGCATTTTAGATCTAACTTCTGCATATCAGAGAGAACATGTGTCATTTGTTTTTCTGATCTTGGCTTAACTCGCTTAACCCGATTTGTTTTAGTTCTATCCGTTTCCCTGCAAATGGCATTATCTTATTCTTTCTGATAGCTGTGTAAAATTCCATTGTATACAGGTACCATTTTTTGGGATCCACGTCTATTGTGGGGCATCTAAGGATTGTTTTTGCTACTCATAAGGAAATGGAAAGACTTGGGGTGGGGGCATGTATTAAGCAAAGTAAGTCAGACCCAAAGAAACATAGTCTGCATGCCTTCCCTCATTTGTAATAACTAGAATGTGTCTATAAATTTACAAGCAAAACCACTGGATTGTAAAAGACAAATAATTACACTTACAAATGATTAGGCAGCATTCTAAACACAGTGCGACAAAGAGAATATTCTTAGAAGAGGATCACAAGGGCTCAATAGTTATGTGAGTAACAAGACCATATAAAATAATGCTTATCAAAATGACCTCCAAGCCTGAAAACACTACAAGAAAAAATAGGAGAAACACTTGGGCTCCTTGGCACAGGATGAAACTTTCTTAATAAAGGCCCAGAAATGCAACAAATCAAAGGTTGGATAAATGGGATTGCATCAAACTACAGAGCTTCTGTATGGCAAAGGACATAGCTTGCAAGATAAACAGAAAGCCCACAGAGTGAGAGATCTTTACTGGCTATACAACAATGGCCTCATATCTAAGATATATGTAGAACTCAAAAAATTAAATTCCTCCAAAACAAAGTCTCAAAGAACCAATGGCCCTTTCAACAAATGGGCTAAAGACCTAAAAAGACTTCTCTGAAGGGGAAATGAGAATGGCCAAGACACACATGCCGTGCTCTACATCACTGGCCATAAAAGAAATGCAAAAACCAGAGATTCCACTTCACCCCAGTAATAATGTCCATTATCAGGAAAACATAAATACTGGAGGGGATGTGGCCAAAAGGAAACCCTACAACATCGTTGGTGGAGTGTAAACTCATTCAACCACTGAAAAGTGGTATGGAGTTTCCTTAAAAGGCTAAACACAGAGCTCCCCTATGACCCAGCAGCCCCTTTTGGGCTTCTACCCAAAAGATTACAAGCAAGAACACACTGCGGTACAATTTGTCACTGCTAAAATATGGAACCAACCCAGATGCCCCTCGGTAGATGAGTGGATCAAGAAAATGTACATATACACAATGGAATTCTATGCCTTTATCGGAAAGAATGACTGCTCCATTCATAAAGAAATGAAAGGACTTGGAAAAAAATCATACTAAGTGAAGTGAGCCAGACGTAAAGAAACAAGGACACTATGGTTTCCCTCATGGGGAATAATTAGTACACATTTGGATAGTCCTAGCAGATCACAATAACTCAAGAGCTATGCCCATATGAACACATGATGCTAAGCGAAATGAATTTCAAGTTATGGAAACGTCGTATATCACGGTAGTATTTTCAACATGCCATGTGAAACTGCACCCCACCCCCTCTTTTTCATATTCCCTTCCTGTTGTTTTACCCCTGATATCATTGTAACTGATTTTAGTACCCTGCATATTGCACATACATGTATTGGGACTAGGGAAGGGAAAGAGAATACCAAAATCGAGAGACAAAGAATAAAAAGACAAACCAATGCAACAGCAATACTTACAGAACTATATGGTGTAAACCAACTGTACAACTCATGAGCAGGGGGAGAAGGAAATAGAGAGGGGAGGTGGGTGAAAAATGAGGGAGGAGGTGGGGGGGAATGAAGGAGGTAACAAGTTGCTTAAGAAATATATGAATATATATGAATATATATGGATATATATATGAATATATATGATGATATATATGAATATATGAATATATATGAATATATGAAACTGTAACCCTGCTGTACTTCACTTTGACAATAAAAAATAAAATGGCCTCCAAGAAATAGAAACAAGAAGTTTTTATTGTACTGTTTGCAGTTATTTTTCTCCTTTGGTTTATTATTATTTGTCATTGTTTATGATTTCTGTACCCTCTGATTTATGCATCAGTTTATCTGATTTGGGAAGGGGAAACAGAGAAATGGTGAGACAAAAGGTAAACCAAGCCATCAGCGATACTCACTAGACTGGGAGAAAATGGGGGAGAAACTGTTCAAAAAAGAAATGTACTCATTACTAGACTTTTGTAACTGCAACCCCTCTGTACATCACTTTTACAATAACACGTAAATAAAAAATAAGTTGTCAGTTGGATGCTGGTGGCTCATGCCTGTAAATTTCAAAGCCAGCCATGACAGGCAAGTGCATGAGACTCATCTCCAATTAACTATCCAAAAAGCCAGAAGTAGAGCTATACCTCAAGTGGTAGAGCACTAGCCTTCAGTGGATAAACTTCAGGGATAGCACCCAAACCCTGAGTTTAAACCCTCTGATGGACAAAAAAAAAAAAAAAAAAATGGGGGGAGAAACTGTTCAGAAAAGAAATGTATTACTAGACTTTTGTAACTGCAACCCCTCTGTCTACTTAACCGTCAAAGAAACCAGAAATGGAGCTGTGGCTCAAATGAGAGCGCATTCACCTTGAGCACAAAAGCTTAATGACAGTGCCTAGGCTTAAGAGTTCAAGCTTCAGGACTTGTATCAATATAGAGAAAATGTGTCCCCAAATGTTTCCTCACATACTCTCTGTTCCAAAAACTTGGGGACAAAAGGTGACAGGACAGATTTTACTTCTGTGCACATTTTGTAATAAACAAGTACAATCTACCCTGAGATCTTTCACATTCAAAAAATGAATTGGAAGTAGCTTGTCATTTGTGTTATTTGGCCTACATCATGATAGGCTTTTCCCTCCTGTTGCTCCAGAAACCACTGTGGAGATGATCTGACTTTTCTCAAAGGGCTGGAGCGCTTATTCCTGATAAGTTTATAAAATTACCCAGATATACCATTCCTTATTATAAAAGACACATTCAACAACTTCATTCTCCTAGTTAATTGTCTAGTCTAGAAATGTCCACCATTTGTGTCCAAAATATCTGAATATTCAGGTACACCATTCCCATTCAACACAATGACAGGATGAGAAATGAGTGCCCAGTGAGTGCCCAAGAGTAAACAATGGTTTCCCATCACAATTTCTCTCTGCCATGTAAGATTTCTCTGTATAATTTACTTTCAGAAATTTCTGACAAGATTTTCCTGGGGGCTAGGAATATGGCCTAGTGGCAAGCTTGCCTCATATACATGAAGAAGCCCTAGGTTCAATTCCTCAGCACCACATATAGACTTCCTCCAGTGATTACATTTACAGAGATTCTGTCATGTGTCCAGGTCTCTGATACCTGTTGAGATGTTGAGTTTGGACTAAGTATTTCCCTACATTTATTATTTTCATAGTGTTTCTCTCCCCAGTATACTGATGCACACTGAAGACAGTTATTAAAACACATTGCAGAGCTGGGAATATGGCCTAGTGGCAAGAGTGCTTGCCTCGTATACATGAGGCCCTGGGTTTGATTCCTCAGCACCACATATACAGAAAATGGCCAGAGGTGGCGCTGTGGCTCAAGTGGTAGAGTGCTAGCCTTGAGCAAAAAACAAGCCAGGGACAATGCTCAGGCCCTGAGTTCATGGTCTAGGACTGGCCCAAAAAAAAAACATTGCACACTTGTTACAGTCATTTATTTTCTTTAATCCTATGTGATTGAGTTCTCTGGTGCACACTAAGATATGACTTCGACTTATAAAACTCCCCATTTGCTACATTCATAATGTTTCTCTCCTGTGTGTATTCTCTGATGCACACTGGGGCATGTCTTCTGGGTGAAAGATTTTCCACATCACATGCAAACGATTTCAATGTGTCTTCTCTGAACAGTAAGGTGGTCCCTTTGGGGTGAAAGGCTATCTACATTTGTCACATTCGTAAGGTTTCTCTCCTGTGTGTGTTCTTTGATGCAAAATAAGGGATGACTTGTGTCTGAAAGACTTTTCACATCTGTTACATTCATAAGGTTTCTCTCCTGTGTGTATTCTCTGATGAACACTAAGGTATGCTTTCTGGGAAAAAGACTTTTCACATTTGTTACATCCGTAAGGTTTTTCTCCTGTGTGTGTGCTCTGGTGCCTGCTGAGAGCTGATTTCCAGTTGAAAGATTTTCCACATCTGCTACATTCATAAAACGTCTCTCCTGTGTGTCTTCTGTGATGAACAGTGAGCCATGCCTTCTTGCTGAAAGACAATCCACATTTGCTACATTCATATGGTTTTTTCCTTGTGTGAATTCTCTTATGCTTGCTGAGGGCTGACCTCTGGGTGAAGGACTTTCCACATTTGTCACATTCATAAGGTTTCTCACCTGTGTGTGTTCTTTGATGCCTCATGAGACCTGACTTCCACCTGAAGGACTTTTCACATGTGTCACATTTATAAGGTTTCTCACCTGTGTGAATTCTTTCATGCCCGCTCAAACTTCTCTTCTGACTGAAGGTTTTCCCACATTTGTTACAGTCATAAACTTTCTCTCCTCTCTGTGTTCTCTGACGAACAGTAAGGCGTGCCTTCTGGGTGAAAGACTTTCCACATTGGTTACAGTCATAAGGTTTTTCACCTGTGTGAATTTTTTTATGCCTGTAGAGTCCTGATTTATTGGTAAAGGACTTTTCACATTTTTTACATTCATAAGGTCTCTCACCTGTGTGTATTCTCTTATGAGCAGTAAGGTATTCCTTCTGGGAGAAAGACTTTCCACATTTGTTACATTCATAAGGTTTCTCTCCTGTGTGGGTTCTCTCATGAGCCCTAAGATTTGCCTTCTGGGTGAAAGACTTTCCACAATTGTTACATTTATAAGGTTTCTCTCCTGTGTGACTTCTCTGATGCCTCCTGAAAGCTGACTTCCAGGCAAAGGTATTTCCACATTTGTTACATTCATAAGGTCTCTCTTCTGTGTGTATTCTCTTATGAGCAGTAAGGTATTCCTTCTGGGAGAAATATTTGCCACATTTGTTACATCCATAAGGTCTCTCTCCTGTGTGTGTTCTCTCATGAGCACTAAGATACATCTTCTGGGTGAAGGACTTTCCACAATTGTTACATTCATAAGGTTTCTCTCCTGTGTGTATTCTCTCATGAATACGAAGATATATCTTCTGGGTGAAAGACTTTCCACAGTTGTTACATCCATAAGGTTTCTCTCCTGTATGTGTTCTTTCATGCATACGAAGATTTGTCTTCCAGGTGAAAGACTTTCCACATTTGTTACATTCATAAGGTTTCTCTCCTGTGTGGGTTCTCTGATGAGCACTAAGATTTGTCTTCTGGATGAAAGACTTCCCACAATTGTTACATTCATAAGGTTTCTCTCCTGTGTGAGTTCTCTGATGCCTCCTGAGACCTGACTTCCACTTGAAGGAATATCCGCATTTGTTACATTCATAAGGTTTCTCCCCGGTGTGAGTTCTCTGATTCCTGCTGAGAGTTGACTTCTGGGTGGAAGATTTCCTACATTCCCCATTTTTATAGGGTTTCTCTCCTATGTGAGTTTGAGGTTGGGAAGTCAGGTGTGACTTCTGAGCGCTAGATTTTGCACATTTGTTATGCTTATCGGAATTTGCCTCTGGATATTTGCTCTGATGTCTTGTAAGGTCTATTTCCTTACTGAAAGATTTCTCACATTCATTACATGAACAGGGATTGTCTTCTGTGTGTATTTTCTGATGTGCAGTGATTGTAGGTCTTAAGTTTAATATTTTTCCACGAACGGTACATTCAGTTGTGCTCCTCTCTCGAAGTATTTCTTGAACAGGGAGAGTATGTCTAAAGAATATGCTCTCTGAGTTTAATACTGTCCCTTCACCACCACGTTCAAAATATTGCTGTTCATTTGGGCTCCCAGAATGTTGGCTAAAAGGCTCCATATGTCTGAGGGACTGTTCAAGTACATGAGAGACACCAGGCCTGGATCCAGCATGCATCGCTTCAGGCTCAGTATGGAGAAGCATGTTCTGACATGCAGTGGACTCCTCAGTCCTCATTCTTAAGGAGTTCCCATTATTCTTACTCAGCTCCGACATGTGTTCTGAGCACAAACCAAAAGTTCTTACTAATCTCACTCTTTCCTCCACTGTGTTGCTATTGGTAACTGTTCTTTCACAAAGACATTCATCTGGACCTTGCTGGCATAAATTAATCACGTCATCCACTTCTTGCACATCTAAAATGATTCACAGAAAAAAAGAAACACACATGAATGAGTTCCAAACATTTCTTAATGTAAAGATAAGACATTTCAGATTTTAAGAGATCAATACTTTTAATTAATTTAGGGGAAATATATGCTTTTCTCCATAATGAGTTAATTAAGAAATTAAAGCTGACATTTCACAATTAAAAATAAGGATTTTCTGAGTTCAAGTTTTTTCTTCTTTTTATATCAGAGGAAATGTGTACTCAAATCACTCAACTACTTACTCCTGTAGTTTTAAGCCAAATATCTGCCCTTTGTATTCCTCTGGGTGTGTTTGTTTATTGGTTTTGGTTTTTTTTTTTTTTTTTTACAAATATTGTTTTGTTTTGCTGTAAGAGAACAGTTGGTTTGTTTTCTTCTATCTGCTTGAATTAATTTATATTTTGTGCTTCTTTGCTTTTCAACCATTAGGTTAGGAACCAGAGTATTTTCTAGACTCATAGACCACAAGGCTGTTTTATACATCCCCTTGCCTTTCACCTAAGCAGGAATGGTTCCTAATAGTGAGGATTGAGACATAAATTTCTTCAGTTCTAACTTCTAAGAATTGCTATAGTTACCTGTGGGATTTTAAAATTTGCTTTTTTTCCCCATCTCAAAGTCTTGTGGAAATTCCTTTGCTGACACCCCTGCCTCTTAGAACCATAGAAGACAAAAGATACTGCACCTCATCACCTAGGTAATCATCCTCTCTAGACTAAAAGTTTTGATTCTCAATCCCAATCTCTGCCCACCACCACTGATAAACTCTTTTCCTTATCTGAGGATAGCAGTCCTGGCAACCTCCTTATTTCCTCATACCTACATAGTCCTACTTCCAAAGAAAAGGAGATATCTTATAGATTTCTCACTTTCTTTTTCAAAAAATTTTTAGAATAATTTCCACAAAGAGAAAGAATTGCTTTGTCTCTACTCCCACACAGAATTCAATGCATCTCCACACGAATTCTTGATTCCCAAGTCTTTGAAACAAAGGATTACCTAGTTCTTTGCCACACACAGGACTTAGGAGGAACTAGGAACATTATTGCTCAGTATAGCTCAACATCAACATACCAACTGGGCTCTGGCTCTCATATCACTGTGTAGGATGCATTAATTTACCTGTGAAATTCTTGTCTGGGGCTTCTCCAATCCATGGTTCTATACCTTGTTCCAGCTTGACAATCACTTTAGGTTTAACAACACAATGCCCTGTTAATAAGAAATAGTGAAGAACTATTGCTCATGCTGGGTCATGCTTGGTGTTATGATCTCAGATATCCTGGTAGAGAAGGTTGCTCCTTTATCTAATTTCTTTTTCTCACCAGCTCCATGGTTGACTTTCCCTATAAATACCTGATTTCAACTAGTGATTTCCAGATCATATTTCCAATAGTAATATACATTCTAGTCTAGACTAGACTTATTACCTATTACATTCACCTCAACTTTGAGCAGACAGTCCCCTGTTAATTCAACATAATGAGAACTTTTGTCAAACTGCTTAAAGAATAAAATTGCCTCAAGTTATATAATGAAGTTGAAATGTTTCTTAGAAAGAAGTGATACTTCCCATAGACTGGAAACTTAACACCTAAATATCATTGAACCTGATACTAAGAACAAAATTCTTGATTTTGTCAGTTAATGTGACTTTTGCTCACCCAAGGATGCCAGGTTGCTGTAGGTCTCCAGCATTACATCTCTATACAAGGTCCTCTGAGCAATGTCCATGTCCTGCCACTCCACAGAGCTGAAGTACACAGCCACATCATCAAATGACACCAGCTTCTGTAACAATACATTTCCATCAGGTAATTATCCCTGAGTCATGAGAACACCAAGTTCATATTTTCATTCTTCTGCATGTATATTTTTGTCTTACATAAAATGTTTGGAGCTTGCTCTGTTATATGGAAGAAAGAAAAATCAAAGTAGAAAGTAGAAAGTAGAAAAATCAAAGTAGAAAGAAAAGTCAAAGTAGAAATATCTTCCTCTATATTAACTTGGTAATTACTAATACAAGGTTTCCCTAATATTTCAGAACACATCTCTAGTGCTAGAAAAAAGAGATACATTAAAAATTCTAAGGAGGTAATAATCTGGCATGACAACATTAAGTATAAGTAGGTGTCTAGAAGACTATATAGCTTATTTTGATGATATTAACTATACATCAGGGCAACAGTGGAGTTAAAAAATATTTCTTCCTGAATTTTCACATTCTGCCTCACTGAAAAATCTATTTAGATCTTCTATATAAATGTGCTCTCATAAACAATCAGAACATAGTCCAGACATCACAAGAAAACATACCACATTAGTAGATCTATCAAAAGCACAGTGTGCCTACGTGGGTGTTAAATGGAGTATCAGTACTCAAGAATCTAAGTAATGATTTGGTACTTATAAGACATGACTCAGTTCCCAAAATAAAAATATCCTATGTTCATTTCTTGTTATTTAATTCCTAAAGATTGAATGAAGTATGGTCATACATAGGTACTCTGATATGTTGTTCCTACATATAAAGAACTGCTAGCATGTACTTTTGTGAACATTCCCCACCTGCTACAATACAGAACACAGACGAGAAGGGAATAAAATGTTCTGTGACCAGATTTGCATTTTAAAAGGCCCTCATGGAAGTATGGAGGGAAAATGGATAGAAACCTAAGGAACAGTCAGATGACAAAAAATACAAACAAACAAACAAAACAAACAAACAAAAAAAAAACTAGGTGAGACATCAACACCACCAGCAGGACAGAGAAAAATGAGAATAAAGTAGAGGAATGAGATCCAAAAATGTGAAGAAAAATTTAAAGGCTGGAATAGGATATAGTACTAATTGATTGTGCAGCCATTAGAAGGAAAGAGTTTTGCCTCCCACATTGATCCCTGTTACAAATTAAGAATGGATAACAATCCCTTCAATCCAGCCAGAAATAAAGACTGACTAACACATAAAAAGGAAATATAGGGCTGGGAATGTGGCTCAGTGCCTAGCATGCATGAAACCCTGGGTTCAATTCCTCAGCACCACATAAACATAAAAAGCCAGAAGTAGTGATGTGGCTCAAGAGGTAGAGTGCTAGCCTTGAGCAAAAAGAAGCCAGGAACAGTGCTCAGGCCCTGAGTCCAAGCCCCAGGACTGGTAAAAAAGGAAATATATCTGTGAAGTGTTGAAAGAAAATAACCTTCAGTTCACAATCCACTGGTCAAAGCAATGCTTCAGGATATTTTCAGGGAAAGATAATTAATGAATAGTACATCTGCACTTTGAGTGCTATAAGAAATTATCCTGGGCTGAGAATATGGCTTAGTGGTAAAGTGTTCGCCTCATATACATGAAGCCCTGGCTCGATTCCTCAGCACCACATACATATATAGAAAAGGACAAAAGTGGTGCTGTGGCTCAAGTGGTAGAGTGCTAGCTTTAAGCAAAAAGAAACCAGGGAGGGGCTGGAGATATGGCCTAGTGGCAAGAGAGCTTGCCTCGTATACATGAGGCCCTGGGTTCGATTCCCCAGCACCACATATACAGAAAACGGCCAGAAGTGGCGCTGTGGCTCAAGTGGCAGAGTGCTAGCCTTGAGCAAAAGGAAGCCAGGGACAGTGCTCAGGCCCTGAGTCCAAGGCCCAGGACTGGCCAAAAAAAAAAAAAAGAAACCAGGGACAGTGCTCAGGCCCTGAGTTCAAGCCCCAGGACTAGCAAAAAACAAAAACAAAACAGACAACAACAAAAAATTTAAAAAAAAAAGAAATACTGCTTCAAAAAATTAACAAATATACACATAGGACAAGGTCATTTAAGTAGTAAGTGTGTGGGTAGGTATAAAGAATGTACAGAACATTTGTTTTATGTAATCTCTCTAAAAGGAAAATTTATAGCACCCTATTTGTGACTCATAATGCATGAAGATTCAATATGTAAACACACAAACACATTAAAACAAAGTATATGGACTAGGAATATGGATCAATTAATATTGTACTTGCCTAGAAAATATGAATCCCTGAGTTCAAAGCATTAATTCCACTAAAACAATTAAAACTACAATAGATTAAGTTTATAAATGGAATTATTCCAACAAGTAACTATATTCCATGATGTTATATGAGGTAATACCATTTCAGTGAAGTACATTTGCTATGTCTGCCACAACCAAGAATCAGACTGGATGGGAATTTTATTTTCTTGAAGTTCTATAGCAAAACAACAATTTTCCTACAGGTTTTATTTCTTCTGAAGTTCCATCCTTCAGCCTGAAGATGGCCTTTGTTCTGTACATAAAATCTCTGCTTTCTTGTTTATGAAGAAAACAGCCAAACTACCAGACTACATTAGGGCTCATTCATAATAGCCTTTTCAAAGGAATATATTAGGCCTTGCATATTTGTGAGTCCCACAGATTCAACCAATCATAGAACAAAATACATGAAAAAGTATGGCAACTATATAAGCATCCAGTCTTTGAGAAAATTGTCAGTACCCTCTGAACAATGCAGCAGGACGACTGTTTACATAGGATTTAAATTGTAATATGAATTACAGATGGTTTGCACTGTATAGAAGAATTTATGAGGTTTTATTAGAGGTATTTACAGTGTATAGAAGGATGTGTGCAGGTTATATGCACACACAATAGGAAATAAGTATCAGATGAGATAAACAGAAAGTAAGTAGCAAAATGGCCATCCTAAATCAAACCACATCAATATTGTTATATAAATATAGTAAATATATAAGGTATTGTCTGACTTGACCAGAAGAAAAGAAAAACTCAATGATATGCTATCCAAAGAGACATAGTCATAGATATAAAAATAAACAAATAAATACAAAGATACCATAAGGAAAAATCAATAATGAAAAATACAAAGATAGTTGCTTAATGAAGAAAACCTACCATAGTTAGATTAGCTATTATTATTATAAATAAAATACAACACTTAATTTGAAACATGAAATATTTGTTTAGGTTGAATATTCATTTCTATATAAGCCAATAACAATAATCTCATTTTATTGTATCCAATTCACTATTAATGTTAAATGTTCAGCTAAGAAAAACTAACCATAGGATACTGGGGCCTCTGGCTCAAGACTGTCCTAGTACTAAGGAGGATGAGGTCTGGAAGCCAGTCTGGGCAGACAAAGCACTGAGTCAAACCAAAGAGTATTTGAAAGTGTCATATAGTTCCATGAATTAGATGACAACAATGATAACAGTAATTGGGTGCACAAAAAATGGTAACCACATTCTGATCACGGCACCAATAGTATCCCTCCCTTACAAGGTGGCGAGCACAAGAATCCAGTGTGAGGCCCCTGGCATTCAGAAGTGTCTTGTCCAAATGTATAGCCAGCACCACATGGTGAAATACCCCATCCACCATGATCATGTGGATCTGACCATCACAGATCACACCTCACCCTTGTGTGGAACTGAAGGAGTGAAAGAAAAATGTATTCACTGATATTAGCCGCATATTCTACTTCTGTGAACCTGCTTGCTGTCCCCTCGCCCCCCACCGTGGGCCACCCCTGCCCCTTTTTCCCTAGAAACAAATAATGCGGTTCCGACAGCTGGGTGACAAATACCATTAGAAACCCTTCCAGGAAGAGCCTCTGGCCAAGTTTGGAGTTTCCAGAACAGCAATAAAACGTTCTGAGAACTACCCCACCTCGGGGGAACGTTTCGGAATGCTGTCAGGTCGCCTTAATCCTAAAGTAACCCGTAGTTAGGAAAAACCAGATGCGGGCAAACATAGATGTGAGTCAAGATACGGAACCAAGAGACCCCCTAGACTTCCTAACCAATCATGTAAGAGAGCATTCTCCAGTAACCAATCCTGTAAAGCCAAATGCATATGAACTCATGCGACCCCTGCTTATGATTTTTTGGTCTTTAAAAATCCCCCACTTTGAGAGCTAGGGGCCACTCATCCACACCCACTGCGCCGGAGTGCTGGCGGATGGCCCGAGCTCCTTAGCTTGCTCTCCATAAAGTCCCTTTGCCTGTGCATGGGGGTCTCGTTACTCTGAGGGTCATCACGGGAGTCTCCAATTCTGGGCATTTCAGAACTTCTTGTTAATGATCCAGAGCACTTATGTGATCAGTGTATCTAGGATGGAGGGAGCCCCCATGGAGGCAGAGCAGAACATCTGTCCATCCAATAAAGCTCTAAGTGGAAGATAATCAAATAGATCTGTAAAATACTTCCAAACATTGGCGTTTCCATACCTGCATAGACATTCCTCATGAAAGCCATAAACTTGGGTAATTTGTCGGCTTTCATGATTTCCTCTCAGTACTGTCATGTCTTCAAGATATGGAACCTTGAATGCTACAACAAGTGTCACAGTCTCTACAGAGGAATAAGCTCTGTCTACAAAATCAACCATGTTTGTATCTGCACAATAGTTCGCTGATTTTCCACCTAGACTGAATTGGCCATTTCCACCTCCAAAGACAGTAAAGGGACAACGAATTTCTTGCACAACTGATTCTTTTGTTAAAATTTCAGCCTTTTCTTTCACACAGCGTCCACTTGGTTCTTACTCAGCTGTTTACACTCATTCAGCTACTCTACCCACTGGTCCGGCTCCTTGGTGAAAGTCTTGTCTTCCACGGTGGCCACCCGCTCCTCAGGGACTCCCCGACACCAGCTTCCCTGCCCCTACCCATCCCTGCCCTTATGGTCTCTTGCCTCCCTAGTGGCCATAGTCAGCTCCCGGGGGGAAGAACAAAGAGCCTCAGACTGTGGCCACAAGTCCCTGCCCAGCTCAAGCACAGCTGGCTGCTATGGGGCAGCACCTAAAGGAGAGCCCCACCTAGCGTGACTGAGTAGCCAGGAGGTCCGTGTGGGGCACTAGGAAGTGCAGGAGCTCAGTTCAAGTGCTCACTTGTCCATGACCTCAAAATCTGATTTTAAAATTGGAAAAAGGATTCAAGAGATTGTTCTAAAAAGAAAATGGACAATTAGTTGATTAACATATGAAAGGAGTTCAATATCAACAGTCATGAGAAAAATTCAAATCAAAACCACAATAAAATACCTACTTTATACACCTTATTATGGACATAGCTTGAAAAGCAAAACTCTCTCTCTCAACAAAAACCCTCCAAAATCTAAGATGTACTGGGAAGAATTTGAAAAAATTGTGAACCTTGGTGCATTTCTGGCAAGAATGAAAAACAAAGAAGGGGTAGAGAATACTAAAAAGAATTAATTCCAGAATTACACAAAAATATGGCCTAGCCCTTCTCTTTCTAGGGTTGTACCCAACACAGGAGAAAGCAGGGACTAGAACAAATATTTAGAGAATCACTTCAGAACAACTGCTCACTAGACCCAAAAGATAGAAGCACGTAAAATGATAGATAACTGTGTTAGAAAGGAAGAAAATTCTAATGTGTTACAGCAGGGATGAACCTTGAATGCAATGAGCTAAATAAAACAACCCATCTCAAGGGAACAGCCATGTATGATTTCCCTTTATGAGCTTCCAAGGAAGAATGATAGTTCCAGACATGTGTAGAGAAGAACAAGAGCTGCATATTTAATGATTATACAGCTTCATACATGAAAGCTGAAAAATGCTATAGATGGAAGGGATGGCTACACAACAGTGAGGCCATATGTAATATCAGTGAACTGCCTAAGAATGGTTAATATAAGCAGACAGAATGAAAGACACCTATGCTCCCAGACTTGGGAAATTCAGGAAGCCAGCCTAGGCTACCAAACAAGTTCAAGAGTGTACCTGGACTGCATAGCAAGCAAGACCTGTCTTCAAAAGGAATAAAGAAAAATCAAATTTTGGATTATGTGAAATTTATCAGATTTGTAAGTGACTTATCTATTTTACCTACTGATTTTAAGTTGATGAAATAACAAATCAAATGTGTTTGGAAACATGTTACAATAGTTTTAACTGGAAACATAAACTACAAATAGCACCAATAACAAACACACGTTGACAAAAGATATACATTATTATCATCTGTGCACCTTCTTTTATTCTTTGTATATCTTTTCATTGACTGCCCCTACAATGTGTCACATTTATTCCAAAAGGATTTCTTCCAGTAGATTCCTAATTGCCACACATGTTGACCAGCAGAAAAGGTCTTGAGAGATCCAAGTTTATTACTGAGTGAATGTCTTGCTGACATTGCCCCCAGTGAAAGCTTGGATATGAAAAAAAGTCACTGTATTGTTTATTATCAAAACCAGCTTCTAGCTTATACTAGCAGTAAATAAAAATATTCAAATGCAGTGAGAAGAAAAAAAACACTGCAGTACCACATCAAATGAGGTTAGACCAGAGAAAGATGACAGAGGCAAGAGAAATCAATTTTTTTTTGCTATGCATCAGTGGATAGAAAGTGGTAATTTTCCTATATAAGGGTTAAGAAAAATGTCAAATCTTAGAGCCACCTGAGTAAAGAATTGATCAGTATGAAAAATGAGTTCCTGGGACAGCACCCAGGCCCAGAGTTCAAGCCCACAACAGACAAAAAAAAAAGAATTCCAGGATAGAGCATTTGAAGGAAAGAAAAAGTCAGAGACACAAGGAAGGGAGATGCAGGTTGATAGAAAGAGAGACATATAAACAAAGAGAGAACAAGAGAGACATAAAGAAAACTAGCAGCCAGGCACCAGTGGCTCATGCCTATAAAATCCTACCTACTCAGGAGGCTGAGATCTGAGGATTGCAGTTTGAATCCAGCCCAGGCAAGAAAGCTTTTGAAGAAAACACAACTCTAAAGTCTATTGCATTCCTCTTGGAAGCAGACACTAACAAGAAATATGTATGGATAGTACTTTTAAGTACCTATGGCTTACTCAGTCCTCTAGAACATTGGAAGGTGTTTGCGACCACACTATTCCGGTCACTCCAGTAAAAGTTCATTAAGATAGCTTGATTTTACTAATCAGGACAAAGAACTTTAACCTTCCTGGAGAAGTCACCTCCTTGGTGTCACTGAATCATATAACAAGTGTGCCTGCTTTTTCTTACATCAGAAAAACTAGAAACAAATTGAAGCAAATCTGTACTCAACTTACATAGAATGTAATATTTTACAATCTGCTAAATCTATAGGCCATCTTTATCTTATTTATGAATATTTTCCTGAAGCTGAGTCTATTTTTCCATTTTAAATCTTGGACCCCCCCATTAAGTTCATAAAATGGAATGTGAAACAAAGTGAAAAATAAGCAACTCACCAGAGATCCATTCATATTTGGTTGCTGTTGACAATAAACAGAAGCTTCTGGAAGCATAGCTGGGCATGAAGGTAAATGAAGTAGTCAGGAAAGAACCAGTGTGACTTTGCTCCAGAGTTTCCTCATCAAAACATTATAAATGGGCTGGAAAAGAATAAAGCCTTCTTATGAGAGGAATCTTTTATGTCTCAAGTACAGCATTAAATCCTCCACTGAAGATGAATCCTTAGAATACTAGTTGGTTCATAAGTACCATAAAAAGCAATTCAGTTCTAGGTTAATATACATATAAGATTCATAAAAACTATTTCCACAAAACATAATTGAATAATTGGAACCAAAAAGATATATTACATCTTCACTAAAGTTAGTACTGAAATACACATAGAAATGTGTGAACTATTTTTATACTAAAGCAAAGGTATCCTAGGAATCCGTTGGGCATTTTCACTATACCTCATTCATTTACATATTTAATACCATGGAAAGCATGTGTGTTATCACTCAGTATGCCTCACCCAAAGTTATACATATCGCTCGTGGTATATGTTTCAATCATAGTTCTCAAATGGCACATTTCCCTGAATCCAAACACTCAGAGCACCCTTTTGCAATGACTTGCAATTTGCCATTTAACCTGCTTTGGCCAATAGGACATCAGTAAAGATGATGTAAAAACACAGGTTTGAAAAGTCCTTTGTGCTCACCTTCCTAAATACAGTCCTATGAAGAACCCTGGCTATCCTGCTGGAAATACAGGGCCTAATAAAAAGGCAGCATAATGTAAGGAACTCTGAAGCCGAGCTGTGAAACATGGAAACAAGGCTTGAAAGGCTGGAAGGTTGCCTTGACAGCACTCAAAGCTGAGAGCTGGCCATGGAAGGGTTTAAAACAGACAGCTCCGAGAGGGTGAAGAGACTGGATTGCCTCCCCACCCCCTTCCCTAGGCTGGCAGCTGTGCTGGGGACCTTACAGGCTGGACAAAAGACCTACATATTTTAACTTTGGGCTAGACCAGTGGACATTGTGTCTGGACTTTCCCTGGGCTGCAGTCTCCTGTCTCGCAAGAATAAATGGAACGGGTGTCTCTCACAAGCTCTGGCTGTAATATTAATATAGATGCTTTATGTTTGCATGTATCCGTGGTAACCTTCCCTGTGTGAACTCAAATATGCTTATGTGGTGACTCAGGGCCTAAGTAGAAAAGAGCTTTGGGACCACTGGTCCCCACCAATTCTAACTTCTAATCCTTTTATCTCTGCTGTTTCTAATTTTCTTTGGTTGCGTATCCCATCACACTGCCTTGGGTTGCAGTTAGCACTAGTATCATGAGGCCCTCTCGGGGCAGACCTTACACTAGTCACAGGAGTGACACAATCCCAACCAACCCTCCTCAGCCAAGGAACCAGATGTTTAAAACCTCATAAGTTGCTTAAACAATATTAGCACAACATACAAAGCTGAGCACACACCAAAATGTAGATCCATAAAACTTACAACAAATAAAATGGCTGTGTGCTTTTATAAGTGCATGTTGGTTGGCTTATTATACAGGAAAAGGAATTATCCACTGCTGTGTTTTTTTAACTTAACACAATTATGTGGAATAGAAACTCTTAAAATAAGTTAACATAACCTTTACAGTGACATGTACAAAATATGAAATCTACTGTGTAGACTTCAGTGAAGTTGTCTGTGCTAGGAAAGATATGAATCACTTAAAAAGCAAAGTTTGCACATTATATTGAGGCTTTCTACACCAAAAGAATGCTTCTTTATTAAAAAAAAAAAACTTAAAATGAATTTATTTTAGACTAAGTGCCCATATTCACAATGCTTGTGACCAGGAGTGTTAAGAGACTTCAGGGTGAGACATTTTCTTTTTTGTTTTGGGATTTGGAATATAGTCTCTTCATACACAGCAGTGACTGAACATTCCTATTTAAAAATTTAAAGTTTCCTATTTCTGATTATTTTATGAGAAATATCTGTACTTAAAAGCAGCTCTGTGGCTCATGGCTGTAATCCTGGCTACTAAGAAGTCTGAGATCTGAAGATCACAAATTGAAGCCAGCTGGCCCAGGAAAGTATGGGAGACTCTCCAATAAACTAGCGAAAATAGCTGTAAGTGAAACTGTGGTTTAAGTGGTAGAAGATCAGCCTCGGGCAAAAGACACTCATGGTCAGTGTCCAGACCTTGAGCTCAACAATCAGAACTAGCACACACACACACAAAAAAAAATGGTATGGTCTTCTATTTAAATAATAATCTATCAGTTGTTTGGGAACATAAGTATAGGTAGTCTCTCTCATTTTAAGTAATGGAATATAGGCTCATTATTGTAGGGCAGAGTTTTAATTTGTCAATAACAGGTGGAAAATATCCATGTTAGCTACATTTTAAGGTCACTAAAGCCATAGGAATGACTGAAGATAAAAATAGGATCAGCATGTTTCAAGTACGGTATTTTAAAGCAATGTTTATACTTCCCTAACTTGAAGTCCCCAAAAGAATTTCCAAAGTGAAATATTTCTTTGAGCAGATGGTGACAAAATAGCTAACAATAGCTAAAACTTCAGGATATGTAACATGTACAAATCATCAACCTTGAGCAAGATGAAATGGAGCAACCCCCAGTTTATACAACCAGACCAAGCTTTGTCTCAAACCAAGGTTCATTTCTTAAGCGAAGATGACCAGCCAGGGCTAACTCAGCTGGGAATGAATAGCCCAGAGCCTCAGTTGCAGAGGGTTTATAAAGGCAAAATCACAAACAGGTACAAGCAAGCTAATTCACAGAAGCGGAACTTATTGGTTATTTTTCAAGAAAGCAAGCAAGCATACAGAAGCCAAAGGTTGTGGTTAACTTTATCTTGACATAGAACAGGTGTAGTCATAACCTGTTTTTCTCCTTTTGTTGTGCAGCCAAAATCTATCAACCATTGGGGAGACGGATTCCAGGTAGGCCACTTAGTAATAAATCAGGAGGTCATAATGAGGTCCTTCCCAGAATCCGCAGGAGTTGCAAAATTTCTTGAAGTCGAGAAGTGGGTAGGGTAGGTACCTGACACGCCGAGAACTGTGCAAGTTTTTGGGCAACTGTGACCTAAACACTGGGAAACTCCAGGCATCCTTGCCTTAAAGCAAATTAGGGTCCTATGCTTACACTTCATTTCAAAAAGACATAACTTTAAGTTTTCTTTTGTAATTTTTCTTGGAAGGCCAAAGGTCTCTAACCAACAGGTCCTGAACTGCCAGAAAGAACCAACACATTAGAGTCAGTAGCTGTTGTATACTAGACATACATGTGGGCCTCGAACCCACGACAATAGTCACCAATTGGGCTAGGAGTCTTTTATTTAGCTGTGCACAGTGTCTGATCGTCACCACCCAGGTGGTGACAAACAGCGTTGGGCCTCAGTAGGGCCGGGGTTTTAAAGGCAAAAATCACGGTACCACACGCAGGTGGTCTGGCAAGTTAGGCCAAGCAAGCAAGTAGGTTTACAGAAGGAGAATTGTTGTTAGTGATTACAAAGGAATCAAAGCAATACAGTTCTTGACTCTGGGTGTGACTGGTCTTTACCTATTTAACTTCTTAACTAACCTTAAATCTTTCTTTCTGGAACTTCCCCTAAACTAAAACATGCCAACTGAGTGGTCATCCTCATTCCTTTCTTTTGCAAAGGTCAAGCAGCTCTAGGTCAAGCTGCTTTTGGCCCCAGTTATTCGGCTTAGGTTTGCCCTTGGCAAGGCCCACTACCTTGTCTAAGCCTGCTGTTTCTAGGGTCTCAAAAAGCGCACGGGGGTGAGGGTGGGGTTTCTCCCTACACCTTTCACTTGGTTTCCACAGTAGCATCAGCACATCCATAGATGAGATATTTAGAGATAGGATAAGTTTGAGAGAGCACATACTAGAAAGGCTGAATAAATTAATGAGAATAGGTTAGGGTCTTAGGACATAGGCAATACCTTCAGTTCTGATAGTGATAGGGTCCATGATCAAAGGAACCTGAGACTGACTCAATGTGAAAGTATAACAAAGTTTCTTTCACCTCAAGCATTGAGATCACTAGCTGACCCCTTAGAAGGACACTTCCTTGATCTCACAGGCTACTTTTAAAGCAAAAAACCGCAAAGCTGCCATTTGTCAGCAGCTACCGTTTAACACCATAGGCTTACACAAGGGAAATTCCAGTGTGGGATTTCCTGATTGGCTATCTACACTTACAGTTACCTATCTTGGCTTTAATATCAGGAACTGGCCTTGATATCAGGAACTGACAGCAGGTGGTCACGTGGCACTGAGGCAGGGGGTTAGTTCAGGGGGTAGAGCAAGTCACAAATGGGTTAAGCAAGCCCAAGCCATTTACAGAAGCAGAGTTTTGCGGTCAGGCTGACCTAGTTCCAACTTTATTGTTAACAATTGCTACTGTTTCCCATTACCACTAAGCCCACTAGCATGAGTGGGCTAAAACAATCCAGTACTGGGGCTGGGGATATAGCCTAGTGGCAAGAGTGCCATACATGCGGCCCTAGGTTCGATTCCCCAGCACCACATATACAGAAAACGGCCAGAAGCGGCGCTGTGGCTCAAGTGGCAGAGTGCTAGCCTTGAGCGGGAAGAAGCCAGGGACAGTGCTCAGGCCCTGAGTCCAAGGCCCAGGACTGGCCAAAAAAAAAAAAAAAACCAATCCAGTACTTAAATCATAAGTAAACCAACCCAACAGTTACTATGGTATTTCTATAACTACTATTATGGTTATTTCTATAGCCTATAACTATGATCATTTTTTACTGTCTGTTACCATGGTTGCTACCTAGGTACAGAGGGGAACAAGGACACCCTATATTTTAAATGTCAAACTACAAGAAACTAGTCTCACAGGTGGGGGTGCAGCCCTCAAGCATGGAGTCATCACCAGGGTTTAGAAGCTGTTATAATTTTAACACTAAAACTTACTATATTTAGTCACTCAGGTTTTCAGGTTAGTCCTTACAATAGTTATTCCTCTACCCCAAACCACAGCCTCATGTCCCTTCTGATAACTAGGCTCTGGCTTATTCCTCAGACTAGTTCATCTCCCCTTCTAACAGCTGGTCCACACCTTCCAACAGCACCATGTGATTGAGAGTGTTGGAGGAAAGAGTACCACATGAGTCTCCTGCTCTGGAAAGTAGAACCAATTATTGCTTAAGGTAAGGAAAGCTAAAAACGTCTTCCCCTTCCAGTACTTTTCTGCCTCAGCTCTTTAGGGTGTGTCAGTTGACACTGTCCTTTTAGGAGGGAGTTTACCTATTTATAGGATGCCCTCCTACAATATTGCTAGGCTTCATTCCTAAAAAGACAGGACCATCACACAGTTCTCCAATATCCCATGTAGAACTGTGTCTAGAAACAAGGTCGTGTACAAACGTGTGGGAACTCAAGCCAGGAGTGCTAACAAGGCAGGAAGCAGACCAGAGACATCCCTAAGGGAAACCACCCAGAACCCGAAAACACAACTGCAATATGACAAACCCCAGGGCCCGCGCACACTTCACGGTTTCACTACCACTGTCGCCACGCTCGCCGTCCCGCAGGGCAAAGTGAACGCCATCACCCGGGTGCTCGGCGGAACCTCAGTGGGGCAGTGTGCGCGCGCAGCTCCCCGGCTCTCCCCGCTCCGGACAACACCCAACCTGCGTGCAGAGCTCCGGCGGCCAGGTTCTGCCTCGGCCCGCGCGCTGGCTGATGGCGGCGCCCACTCGGGAAGCCCAACTGGAGGAGCGGGCGGAGGGCAGACTCCCGGTCACGAGCCCAGCCCGCGCTTCTTACCTGACATAGGTTCCGCAGCGCGAGATCCCTTCAAGTTACAGCTCCCAAGGTCCACTGGAGAAAGGCTGGTCCCTGACTCGGGACTCACACGTTCGGAAGGCAAAACTGAACTCCAGAGCACTTCCAGCCGCAAGACAAAGGCCTGCGAGCTTGCAGACTGAGAACACCAACAGTGGGCGGGGAGGCGCGCGCCCAGGAGTTCCCACCTCCAAAGGATCTGTCCTCCAAAGACTACATTTCCCACAACGCACTGCGGCACCCGGAGAGGAAGTGGAGTGGTCTCTGGGCTTCCACTGGCGCTACGCCAGAGGTCCCAGGAATGCCTGGAGACAAGGGGTCCCTTCTCTCCCAGCTGCTTCTTGTGCTAGGGGGGTCCGTGGATCAGCAGGCAGTGATACCACTCATTACAATCCGGGGAAGAAGAATTTCATGGAGCGAGAAAGCACTGGCACGCCAGGACTGCACCTGAGGTCGGATCTCCAAGGCAGCCCCTAGCTGTCTTAGCAGGCTGCTATTAAACCCAAACACCACAGGAATTTTCCCTTTGGCCTACCTGTAGTGGCTCATTAACATTCCAGGAATGGTAGGGAGACCGGTTCTTGACCCTTACTGGAAACCATCTGGCCATCTGGCACAAAACAGGATGAAACAAACTGGGGGGTTACAGGTGCAAGCAATGGGGGGGCAAACAAGCCCGTGGCTGGGCAAACAGGTTAGGCAAGTGCAGTTCCAGGAAGCATAAAAACAATGCCAGTTATTAAAAAACAAAGCAATTCCTGTCATAACTTGTTAGATCCACTTGAAAGCTCTGTTTGCCTCTTGAAACTTTGTAAGACCAGCCAGAAGATGGAAATTTATTCGGAGCATTAGATACATTGGCCTTTTAATTTGCAGTTCTAATACTGTAGTTAAAGTTATAAGTGAAAGAATCTGTCCCAGCCATCCCAGGGGACCATGCGGAGATTGTCATGGACAGGAGAAGAAGGTTTATAAGGAGTTTTATTAGTGGGGCCATATCTCTCATGGGACAGGGAGCTATATGGGCTCTGCACCTTAATCCAGGTGGTCGCTTATATAACTTGTTAACATTTTTGTCTGTCTGTTGTAAAACATGTAAAAACTGGCATCATGGTTTTAAAATTATTTGCTTTTTGACTACTATCTTAATTTTAAGTCTGGTGTTAAACTGATCTTTGCAGCCTGTGGGTGGAGTCACAGTGAAAAGCCTGGAGGCAATCCTGACTCTTATCACTGTTAGCATTTCCCTAGCCTCAGCTCCTCCTACTAGCCCCTAGATCCACCCATACCTAATGAGCCACTCCTCACTACCTAACTACTTCCCCTTTGCCTCCCTAGAGAGAAGCTGCCACCTGGATAAGGTGCAGACACCATGTAGCTCCCTCTCCCGTAGGAACACTAATAAACCTCTTTATGAACCTTCTTCTCCTGTCTGTGATTATCTCCGCATGGTCCTCTGGGATGGCCGAGACGTGCTTTCATTGGTGCGCCGAACCTGGGATAGGCTCCCCAGTGGATTTGCTCCCCCATTCCTGGGGGGTCCAAGCTGCCCCCGGGACCTATTCTGCTGTCCTAAAGCCCACCCAGACGACCACCGAGGTAACTTCTGACCAAGCGCACTACTTCCATCCACCATGACAATCTACAAATTTTCCCTCACACCCAGGGTAAATGATAATGTAACCAAGAGCTCGGATCCGATTTTACAATCTACTGTAGGGCCACAGGGCCGTGGCTTCAGGGCCACACTAAAAATCTTGGCGCCAAGTTCCGAGTGCCACTCCAAATGACCGTAGCATAGGGCCAAAGGGCCGTGGCTTCAGGGCCACACTTCGCGCTCGGTTTGGGACACAACTCATTGACGGCCCTCATTGCTGATTGTCTCCTACATTTCAGCTGACCAGAGTAATACTGAGGATGCTTGGTATTTAACTCCTCAACTCCACTAATCGTGGGGCACAATCATCTACCACAAGAGATTTGAAACTCCAACCAGGATGAATGACCATTAGCTGGATGCTTGGACTTACATAACTACATTGAGGGCTCGAGCAGATGGAGTTCTCTCTCTCTGCCTCTCTAAACTCTGCCTGCCTGTGACCAATATTTGTTTAACATCTGCTTTTGAGGTGCCAGACTTTGAAGTCAGGCCCCACCCCACGTGAACCCCATTTTAGAATCGAACCCTGAGCCAATTAGATTTGTACCTGTGTTCTAATCTTGCTTGCACAGCTGATTGTTGTAACCTTGTTCTTTGCCTTTATAAGCCCTGTGTAATCATAGCTCGAGGCTTCCTCCTAACCTCCGCTGTGTCGGTGGGTAGGACGAGGCCTGAGTTGGCAGCTCGTTAAATAAAGCCTTGCCTTGCTTTTGCATTTCGGAGTGTCTGAATCTCGGTGGTCTTCTTGGGGGTGGTCTTGCAACTTGGCACAACATTTGGGGTTTCGTCCGGGATAGCCCCAGAGACCCTGAGATCCCAGACTCCGAAGGTAAGAAAACAGCGCTGTTCATTTGTCTTGTCCTGTAATTTGTCTGTCTGTTTTGCTTTTGCTTATACTTATAGGGCGCGAGTCAGTTTGGTTTTTGGCCAGAACTGACCAGGAGGGCCTCCTAAACGAGACTCAACCCGCCCACCTTGTACTTGGGTCTGCTCCTTCTGCTTATCTGGCAGGAGGTTGTGGGCCAACTTGGGTCCACTCCTCCCGTACCCTGGCAGGAGGTTGTGGGCCAACTTGGGAGATCTCCAACTCATAACTCGGGTCCACTCCTTCTGCACCCTTGCAGGAGGTTGTGGGCCAACTCGGGTCCACTCCTTCTGCACCCTTGCAGGAGGTTGTGGGCCAACTCGGGTCCACTCCTTCTTACAGGAGGTTGTGGGCCAACTCGGGTCCATTCCTTCTGCACCCTTGTAGGAGGTTGTGGCCCAGCTTGGGAGATCTCCAACTCGTAGCTTTTCTTAGGCCTGTGTGTTTTCCTCCTTTTGTATTAATTGTTTGTTTCTTGTAGCCTTTTGGACTGAACATCTGATCAGAGCTATAGATAACGTTCTGAGGACCTCCATCTAGCCCCCTAGACTTGATCCTAGCTCACTGGAGGGAGGTTAAGGAGATCATTTTTGTGTGTTTTTTTCTTGCACTGTGCCTGACTGACAAACGGATGATGGGGAACGTTCCTTCCACTCCCCTGGACTTGACTTTAGCTCACTGGAAAGATGTACAGGTGACAGCCCACAATCAGTCAATCAGTGAGAATGTCCGCAAAAAAGAACTCTAGGGGACCCCCACCCAGCCTTCTAAGCAGAAAATTGTTTGGTGCGCTAAAATGTTTTACTAAGACTAAAAATGTTTTACTAAAACTATCAAGCCCTGGGGAAATGAGGCTGGAGAATGCTAAAATCATTTGTTAAAGGTTTTTGTCTTAAAATGTACGGCCGATGCTTATTCAGCGCGCTTTGAGATCTTTTGAAAATGTATGTGTGTGTGCATGTGTGAGTGTGAACATGTTCAAGACTGCAGTATGATGCAAAACTAAGTTTAAATTCAAAGGTCTTCATGCCATGCAGTAACTGGGACTGAAGAAAAAAAAAAAGAGGCTCTTTTGAAACAAGCAGCCCATAAGCAAAGGGCAGCACCTGGTTTCAGAATGCCTGTGAGCTTGTTTTTCCGATGCAGATAAAAGCTAAAGTGTTAGTGTTAAAAAGGCTTTGGAAATCAAGAATACATTTCTAGATAAGAAATTTGGAAGTAAAATTGTCCTAAATAATTATTGCAAAGTGAGAAAAGGAGAATTATGGCTACCAAAATGTTTAATTGCCATTCCAGCTTCTTTGTAGGTTTTTTTTGTAACAGTTTCCAGCAGGCCCACAGAGAAGCACAGGGTGATTCCTACAAGTTTGTCAAGATCTAATACTGGCCCTTAATAAGTTCCAGGTAAGAGAGCATGCTTAAAAACTACTTCTGTGTGGACCACCTTGTTGCTTATAATTGGAGTAAAGTGGGCCCCTTATAAGACTCATTGATCTGAATCTGTAGTTCGAAGCCAGCCCGGGCAAAGAAAGGTCCCTGTGAGAGACTTGTCTCTAATCAGCCAGCAGAGTGCTGGGAACGGAGTGGTGTGGAGCTCAAAAGTGGTATGGTGCTAGTCTTGAGCTGGAGAGCTGAGGGACAGCACTCAGGCCCTGAGTCCAAGTTGAAAGTCACTCCTCCTGGGACAAAAGTGATGGAGCATCCAGAGGCAGTAAGCCACTGCTTGGATGGCAGAGATGGTGTCAGATCCTAGAGTCACTACTGTTGGCCTTTCAAAAGTTAAAGCCAGGAAGTCCTAGAAGAATAGTTCATAAGCATTGCCTTTCCAATGCCCATGTCTGTCTACTGGGCAGGAATTTGCCAGTCATCTGTGATAGTGGTTAGTAAGGGTAAGTTTGTCAAATGAGAGGATAGATTAAAATCTCACCCCCCGCATTTACTCAAAGCCCTGACTGGCAGTGAGAATTTTAAGCTCATACATCTGTTTAGTAAAGAAAGCTTGTAGACCTGAGATTGTGTCCTTATTGAGATCTGTTAAAGGCCTCTCAGCTTGCCAATGCCCCCAATCAACAGATTACTAAAGGAGCTCACCTCTGTGGGAATAGGCCAGGTGTGTATTGGGAAGTAGATTTCACAGAAATTACAAATATTTGCTAGTTTTTGTAGACACCTTTTCAGGATGGGTTGAAGCCTATCCAACAAAGCATGAGACTGAGAATGTAGTGGCTAAGAAGATCCTGAAAGAAATCCTACCCAGGTATGGCTTTCCCATCCACCATTGGGTCAGACAATGGGCAGGCTTTCGTCTCAAAAGTAAGTCAGAGAATAGCCGCTGCACTGGGGACGGATTGGAAATTGCATTGTGCTCATAGACCCCAGAGTTCAGGACAGGTAGAATGAATCGGACTCTAAAAGAGACCGTAACTAAATTGGCCTTAGAGACTGGCGCAGACTGGGTGTCACTCCTTTTTGCTCTGCTTAGAGTAAGAAATTCTCCCTATCAGCTTGGCTTTACTCCTTTTGAAATAATGTACGGGTACCCCCCACCCATTATCCCTAGCCTTCAGACTGAATTGCTTGCTGATTTGGATAATGCTGAATTTTTGTGTAAACTCGATTATTTGCAGCTCGTGTACAAGAATGTGACCCCAACTTAAGGCATTATATGATTCTGCTTCTGTCCCTACCCCCCCATTTATTCAGACCAGGGGACTGAATCCTAAGAACCACGGTGGAAGGAACCCTAGACGGCATCGCCACTTGGGTTCATTGCTTCCACCCCCAGGCCAGCTGACCCCTTTGCCCTGGATGACAACTACCGTGATGGAACATGGGAGGTCTCCAAGCACCCAACTCAGCCGCTTTGCCTTCGCCTCAAGAAAAGAAAGTTAGACTGAGACTAAGGTTATAGGTTCCTGCTAGGTAAGGTCTACGCCCCTGAGTCAGCCTGAAGAAGTTACAGAAGATGGATGATCTTCACCCATCAGCCCCCTTTAAAATCAAGGGACCAGAGTTGTTTTTGGGAAGATGAGGCAGGATAAACTAGAGACATGCAAAACAGAGGTACAGAGAATATTCTTGTAAGAAATGGTGACAGGCCATTTGTTTACTACATTGGGCCCTACTGGCCCATGCCTTACCTCTATATCATCCCCTAGACATGCAAGCCATTGAAATGGACAGAATGGAGCCATGATTGGCTCCCAAGGTACCAAAAGAAAAAGGGGGAAATGAGGTGCCAGACTTTGAAGTCAGGCCCCACCACGTGAACCCCCATTTTAGAATCGAACCCTGAGCCAATTAGATTTGTACCTGTGTTCTAATCTTGCTTGCACAGCTGATTGTTGTAACCTTGTTCTTTGCCTTTATAAGCCCTGTGTAATCATAGCTCGAGGCTTCCTCCTAACCTCCGCTGTGTCGGTGGGTAGGACGAGGCCCGAGTTGGCAGCTCGTTAAATAAAGCCTTGCCTTGCTTTTGCATTTTCGGAGTGTCTGAATCTCGGTGGTCTTCTTGGGGGTGGTCTTGCAACTTGGCACAACACTTTGAAAGACACAAAGAAAGGTTTTCTGTTCTTGTTATTGATGTTTGTTAAGCTTGGAGATTTGGTTTAGTTCTGCTTGTTGTTGGCTAAATCCTGTTTACTCTAGCAGTGACCACATGGTGGACAATAGAATTGGTTTTAGCAAGCGCCATCTTGGTTCCATCAAGGTTCCAAAAACTCTTTTTTTGGGGGGGGGGGGGGCAGTCCTGGGCCTTGGACTCAGGGCCTGAGCACTGTCCCTGGCTTCTTCCCGCTCAAGGCTAGCACTCTGCCACCTGAGCCACAGCGCCCCCTTCTGGCTGTTTTCCATATATGTGGTGCTGGGGAATCGAACCGAGAGCTTCATGTGTAGGAGGCAAGCGCTCTTGCCACTAGGCCATATTCCCAGCCCCCAAAAACTCTTGAAGGTGGAGTCCCCACCCATCCCCCAGGTAATGGGTGTGCCAAATCCTCCAGGCTGTGCGGGGATGTAGAGATTCATGCTCCGGGTAACCCTGACCCCCACCCTGAACTCTGTAAATGTGGCCTTGCACTTCAAAGGTGCCTTGCATTTCAAATGCTGGATGGTGAACATGTCTTGCTGTGAGCCTGCTAAGGCTCTGACCAGCTCCGCCGCCATGACACCATGCCACATATCCGTGTTCTGTTCATGTCCTGTCTCCCATCTCCTGAACCTTCTCTGGTCATAGCATCCCACTTCAGCTCCCCAATGGAGCTGAACTGGTTTGTCAAAATGTGGCTTCTCCATTTCTTTGACGGATAATCTGTGAAAATTTTTGTTTGCTGGAAAAGTTTTTTGTTTTCTAACTGACCACGTGGTTCTAAAATATGGGCAAAATAATATCATTTTGTCACTGGAATTCCAGAAAACTTACGTGGCCAATTAAAAAAAAAATTCTAAGCGCGCTCCAACGCTTGTGCACAACTGTCTGTATGTCTGTTTGTCTGTCTGTTAGTAAAACATGTAAAAACTAGCATCACAGTTTCAAATTACTTGCTTTTTGACTACTATTTTAACTTACTTTTAAGTCTTGTGTTAAACTGATCTTTGCAGCCTGTGGGTGGAGTCACAGTAAACAACCTGGAGGCAATTCTGACTCTTAACACCAGACTCCAAGCCAAAAGAAAAAACCCAGGTTTTAAACTCAAACTGATCACGTTTGGGTACAAGCAAATGTGTCTAAGAAAAACTCCAAAAGGTTCAAATATGCAGCATGTGGTATTGTGCCAAGTCGCAAGACCACCACCAAAAAGACCACCGAGACTCAGACATTTCCGAAATGCAAAAGCAAGGCAAGGCTTTATTTAAGTGAGCTGCAACTCGGGCCTCGTCCTACCCACCAACACAGCCGAGGTTAGGAGGAAGCCCTGAGCTGTGATTACACAGGGCTTATAAAGGCAAAGAACAAGGTTACAACAATCAGGTGTGGAAGCAAGATTAGGACATAGGTACAAATCTGATTGGCTCAGGGTTTAATTCTAAAATGGGGTTCACGTGTCTGGCACTTCATTTCCCCCTTTTTCTTTTTGGTACCTTGGGAGCCAATCATGGCTCCATTCTGTCCATTTCAATGGCTTGCATGTCTAGGGGATGATATAGAGGTAAGGCATGGGCCAGTAGGGCCCAATGTAGTAACCAAAGGGCCTGTCACCATTTCTTACAAGAATAGTCTCTGTACCTCTGTTTTGCATGTCTCTAGTTTATCCTGCCTCATCTTCCCAAAAACAACTCTGGTCCCTTGATTTTAAAGGGGGGCTGATGGGTGAAGATCATCCATCTTCTGTAACTTCTTCAGGCTGACTCAGGGGCATAGACCTTACCTAGCAGGACCT
>NW_025960881.1:0-25000 GCF_023159225.1 Perognathus longimembris pacificus | reverse complement strand
GACCCTCCTTCCATTGTAGCGCCTCCCGTTAAATTTCTTATTAGCCTTCAAGTCTCCCCTTCCCTAGGAAGCCCATTCAGGCTCCTACACCACTGTCCTTCCTCCAGTCCGTGTGCCCAATTCTACCAGTGCTCAGCTCAGTAGCAAGGCTGGGAGCTCTGGTGCCAGCCAACCCAGGCTTCCTCGCGCCGGGGCCGCTACCTTGGCCTTTAGGCTTCATTGGTAAACGTGGAGATGCTATTCACGGCCTCCCCATGCTACTGTGAATAAAGACAATCCACATGCAGAATTCTGTGCAGTACGGGTCAGAACCACCAAGCAATACATTGCTTGCTCGCATCCAGTATTTTTCATTTTTATATTCAGGATTGTTTTTCTCCTCATTGTTTAGCCAGCACTCTCATCTAGTGTCGGCAAGGCAAGCCCAGGGTTTCTTTTCCGCGGTCCACACATCTACAAGGCTGCCGGCGTAGACAATCGTAAGGTTCTTCCCAGTGCCAGGAACAGCATGTGACTGGGTTGAGCCAAATAAATTATTTCTGGTGAAGTTGCATTTTAAAGAAAGAATCAAAGGACAGAAAACAGCTGGAGCTATTTTAGTCCAATGGTAGCATTGCCGGAAAACTTCACCGAGTCCTGGGCCCGCCGCCCCGGCCGCTGCCCGTGCCCAGGCCTTCCCGAGGCCTGGCTGCGGAGTACCTCCTCCGCCTCCGAGGGGAAGGCGGTGGCCAGCAAATAAATGGCTTCGTTTACAGGCCCCAAATCAGGTTCTGTTGCTTAGAAGCAGAGAATACAAATAAATAAAAATCTCCAACGGACGCAGACGGAAACCTAAGCTTAAATGCGGAGCTAACGGGGTTCATGTAGAGTCTACAAGATACAGGGCTCAGTGGTGCGTTATTAAGGATTGCACACGTGTGTAATAAAGACACAATAAAGAGACACGCGAAGCTGGGTGTCTGCAGCTCACACCTGTAAACCTAGCTACTTGGAAAGCAGAGATCAGAGGATCATGGCTTGAGGCCAGCACACACAAAAAGTTAGCCAGACCCTATTTCAACAGGTCGGCATGGGAGTGCAGACCTTTAAGTCCAATGAGTTGGGCGGCAGAGATCGGAGGCTCAGGGTCCGAGATAGGCCCAGGTAAAAACACAAGACCGGATTTAATAACCTAAACCATAGCTAAATAAACTAAAGCAAAAGGATTTGCTGGCCTGGCTTAAATTATAGCATAAGAGGCTTTAAAGGGTTTCTGTTGTTTGGCTTTGTCTTTATTTTTTTTTTAAGTTAATTTGCTTGAACTCAGGACCAACAGTTGGGGAGATCCAAGCATTCAGTAGAGATGAATTTTGCTTGGAGTTTTGATTTTTGAGAAAGAACCTCATTCTGGATCCCAGGCTGGCTTTGAACTCCTGACTCCATGCTTTAGTCATCTGAGTGCGGGGATTCTCGGCAAGCCAGCACCACACCCTCCCCAAACCCTTCTGCAAACGTTTGCTCGTTTGCCCATCACCAGCACTGTTGCTTTAATAGTGGCCTCCAGTAAACTCTACCATTGTCAATTATCTTTTCTATGAGAAAAGTTGCAATAGAATCTAGAGACTATGTTACAAGATCGTGAAGAATTGGTACTTCCGGCACGCAATCACCAAAAATAGGAAATTCTATAGGGCAAATGCCCTAATTTCTTTAAAAAATAAACAGAAGACAGGGAAAGAGTAGGAAGGGAACTATAACAGATTAAAAGAGAACTTCAGACCCATATCAACTAAACAGAGATGCACTTTGTTTAGATTCTAATTTGGACACACCAATTATTTTCAGACCACCCAAATATACTAATTGGATAGTTGGAGATAGTAAAGAGTCAATGTTAATTTTTAGGTATAGTAAAATATTGTATGGGTGGTTTTAAAAAAAAAGCAAAAATGCACAATATTTTTAGTCACTATAAGATTGACTCTAGTTCATGTTCTCTTTTAAGAAAATGGAGTCAGATTGTATAATAACAGAATTTCTCTCAGACTTACTAATTCACTATATTTTCACCCTGTAGATGATCGTTTCAGTCGTAATCTCCCTTGGACCTCAGGATACAATCTCTCAGAATTGGGGGCCACGCATAGCTAGGTGCTGGCTTTCCAATTATTCACTTACCTTCTGGTAGAATGCTTTCTACACATGGCTCAATCAATCTGAGCATTATTGGACCTGAGTTCTAGTCTTCCTCATGAATTCTCATGAACCCAACTGGCTTCTTTCTCATTGGAATGCTCATGAAGCCAGATTATTAAACAATATTGCCAGAGCTCCAGAATTTTTATTCTAGGAAAATGGGAAGAAGGGAGTGAGGGAAGGTAGGAGGGAGGGAGGAAAATTGGAAGGAAGGGAGGGAGGGAGGGAGGGAGGGAGGGAGGGAGGGAGGGAGGGAGGGAGAGAGGAGGAGGAGGAGGAGGAGGAGGAGGAGGAGGAGGAGGAGGAGGAGGAGGAGGAGGAGGAAGGAAGGAAGGAAGGAAGGAAGGAAGGAAGGAAGGAAGGAAGGAAGGAAGGAAGGAAGAAAGGAAGGAAGGAAGGAAGGAAGGAAGGAAGGAAAGAGAGAGTCCATTTCTTTTAGTGGCTATTGGAAGAGTTCCTTTCACTCCTGCAAAGTCCTTTCCCCAAACCTTTTTTGATTTCAAAGCATTTTCCCCCATTTGCACTGGGCTCATAAATGATGCTTTTGGGTCTTGAAAGGCCATCCCAAGAGGCTCACCGAAGAATAGAAACGAGAGGGCTCCACAGGGAGTATTCCACATTGTGGAGTGTGTGCGTGCGTGTGCGTGCGTGCGTGCGCGCGTGCGTGTGAGAGATGAGCTGGTGGAGAGGGGACTCAGTGGAACCCGCCCTGGGTCTCCATGCTCGGGCGTGGCAAGCCTGCCCACGGGTTGGGCTCCATCACACACACAAAGGAGCAGGTGCGGGGCGAGCCGGCTGAGCCGCAGGGCGTCGGTGCCCGCGGGGCTCCCCGGGGGCCGTGGGGCCCGTGAACCGCAGCTCCCGTCCCCGCGGATCCCGGTTCCGGTACAGCAGCAGGCCTCCAGCTGTCCGCAGCTGTGTGCCTTCCAGCTCCCCACAGCTGGCTTGCCCCATACAAACGGCCCTTCTCGAAGACAGTGTACCAGAAGGGCGGGAATCGCTCTGATCACACAGACGCACACGTGCGCACGCGCGCGCACACACACACACACACACACACTCACCCGGTGTTATGGAAACCCGACCCTCAAAGCAGTGATCGCACTAGATGGATCCGAATGGACTCGGTGAAGTATAACATTCGAGGTGTGCCCGCCCCCCTCCCCCCTCCCCCCTCCCCCCCAGGAGAGGCGCTCACACTGGGGTGATCAGCAGGTTTCTTCTTCTTTACATCTTTCTCCCCTCCTACCTGGTACTCACGCAGCAGGGCAGAACAGCTGTGAGGGCGGGAACGGATGTCCCTGGGCAGCTGTGCACCCCCACCGGCATGCTCACTGGCGCTTGCACAGTGAGCACACACGTGCGGGCGTGAGTTCCAAAGGGAAACCGGCCCCGGGGTGCAGAAGCAGCGACCGTGTGCACCGGGGAGCGTGCGGCACAGGGGTTGCTCACTCTCGCTGCCACGGGACTGTGGAGGGGCAGAAAGGGGGCTCAAGGGCTCTTCCCCATGGTGGGGGGGGAGGGGAAAGCCTGGGAGTTGAGTTTCAGGCTTTGGCGAGGCAGACTGGACGGGGCGCAGCGTGGGCATCGCAAGCTACGTTGCAAACAATAGTTCCTACTGCCTCCGACTTCGAGTGGCCGGCGACTGCTTTTATCCATCCGGATTGGACATGCAGCCCAACTACCGGCTTCTCAGACTCGCTTTGAGTAGGAGTTCGGATTCCCCGGGAATCAGCCTGCATAGACAAGGAGGGGCGTATCATGGTTGTGGGGGGGCCGGGTTCAATGCTAGTCACTTTCCAATATGTCTGTTTTTGAGAACTCAGCCCATCGCTACATTATTCAGAGCTCAGTCTTTGTAACAGGCAGTGCCAGTCAACTGGGGAAAAATGCACTTGCGAGATCTTTTTAAACTTATTTTCCCCATTTTTTCTTGTTCTCCTAAGAGCCCAGACTACGATCCGTTTGCTATGTCTTTCTCTCTGTCCTTTCCCTCCCCCTTTACTCCCTTCCCATCCTCTTCCTCTTCCACAGTTTCTCCTCAGACCAACATCTTCAAAAGCAACAGGGCTCCAAGTGTCTTCAGACTCCAGGTGACCGCTCTCCCCCCAGCCCGCACACCGAGGATAGAAACAGAGCACCCCGCAAGAAAACGCGTGAGAGGAGTTGAACCCAGAGGGCCAACAATCAAACAGGCCAACGCTGGAGGCTGCCACACAGAGCCCAGACACGAAATGGTTAATATTCTCTGCCTTGCAAAAACTTGCATCCTTCTTAGCTGGGGCCTGGCCTGCCCCTGCCCAGCTGTGAGTTGGGGTCACCCCGAAAGAGCCCCAGGCTCGGTGGATCCCACCGACATTCCTGCCTCGCCCAGCTGGAGAGGGAGGGAGGGACCCGGGGGTGGGAAAGGAAGGGCAGAGGTCCTGGAGCCTGTCCAACACAGCACGCCACACCACGCCACAGCCAGGGACGCGCTGGGTTCATGTGGAGACTCACCCCCAGTCGCAGAGTGGAAACCCCGGAATTTAATACCGAATGCGGCCGCTCTGGGCACTGCGGCGCCTCCATGCTTTGTATTTTCTTTTCTTAGAGGGTTTTTTTTAAAGTCCCAACTTCCCCTTCCAACGAAGGGCCTGGCCCTAGGGTTGCCCCGCCTTTGGCACCCAGCACAGTCTTCAAGCCTCACTCCTGAGTGGCCAAGGGGCCCCCCGAGCCGCTGTCCCCTGCACCCCAGGGCGCGCGGCCGTCCGGGCCGGCGGCGGTCACTCGGCCGCCCTCCTTCCCGGGCTCCGTCTGCACATTTTACCCATCCTGCCCTTCGCCTCCAGAACTCCCGGCGGACTTGCCGGACACAGCGTCTGCACCTACACCCCCAAGGGCACCCGCCTCCAGCCGGAACCAGCCGGAACCAGCCGGAATCACCAGGCCTCCCGGCGCCCCGCGGCGGCTCTCTCCCTTCGCTGCTTCTACTTCTGTGTTCAGAACACTGTGGCCAGAGAAACGCAGCCGTTCCTCAGGGCTCCGGAGTAGGACGGCGATCTGGTGATTGTGGTCTCCGTGTCGGATCAGTCCCCTGGGCGGTGTTCTCAATTGTTACACCCCACCTTGACCCCAAGTTTCAGCCTGGGCACACCAGTGCAGGAGACTCCATCTGAACCTCCAAGCTTCGGGTGGTGGTACACACCTGTCCCCCTAGCTACAAGGAGAAGCCCATACATGCGACTGTGGTCCAGGGACACACCTGGGCAGGAAGTAAGACCCTGTCACAGAAACACAGGTGCGGGTGAGATACAGTGCCTCCCCAGCAAGTGTGAGGATCTGAGTTCAAGCTTTAGTCCCGAGCTAAGGCGGGGGAGGGGTGCAGGAGGGGGGCAGGAAGCTTCCAGACTAAGAGGCAGGCGTGAGCAGGGAAGCCCAGGACACTCCCCTCTAAGGCCGATCACGGAGAAGATCTGACTTTTAAATGAGTACATTGCCAGCCAGAGGCACAAGTTACGTCTCTTCTATCCACACAGGAGGAAATCAGACCGGAAGTTTAGCATGGAGCCAGAGAGTTGGAGGCAGCAAGAAGACGACTCCATCGCCTCCACGCGCCTTTGGGGAACTTTCCGGGCTGCAGGACTCACGTTCGGTTCCAACAGGAAAAAAACGTGCACCGCTGTCGGCCGAGGGTCGAGACCGGAATGTCACTCTGTGGGCCCACGCGGCCTCCTAAGCAGGCCCAGCGTGGCAGCCCTGCGCCCCGACACCACGCCCCCCCCCCCCCGGGAGCCACCTGCCCCGTCTCCGCCATCCTTCCTTCCAGCTGCCGTCTTCCAGGCTTCGGGGAGGCGCAGAGCCAGCGTCTGGGACGCGAGGCCGTCCCGCGCCACCCGAAGGCCTGGCTCCTTTCCATCGCGATCAGGAGCCTGGGACCCGTCCCTGTCCCTCCTGCGGTCCACCCTGGAACCACGCGCCGTCATGGACCGAGGCAAGCATCAAAGCGGATCCCAAGATGGAATCTCTCCGGGAGTAAAGGCAAAGAGAAGACCCGGCAGACAGAGGCGAAGGGGCAATAGAAAGTCCCTCCTCTGGGGGGGTGGGGAAAGCGGTTGATTTGACCTCACAGACCCACAAAGAATTGCTTTCGAAGACCCAATCTGGAGGCTGTGCATGCCGGCGAGGAGGTGAGGCGGGACTGGAGGGTTTGATGCCGAGCTCTGCCCCTCACCAGCTACGTAAGGGACCGGAAGCAGGTTGCTGAGCGGCAGGTCCCTGTCTGTGAGCCGGGGCCCGCAAAGATCCCCCTCACAGACCCACGGTCATCTCAGGGCCATCCCAGCCTTCCCACGCTTGCATAACCCCGACTGCTTGCCCAGAATGGCTAATTGATTGTCTGGCACGGTGTCCCCGGCAGACACGGCCAAGTGGTGAGCTAAGCCAGGGCAACCTGGCTGCCGGCAGAGTGCTCATCTCCCGAAACTCGTCACGTGCACAAACGGAGACTCCGTCCCCGTCGTGGCCTATGAGAAGGAGGTTGGACGTGTCACACACCGTGTTTATTTTTTCCTTACACAGAGCGTGAGGGGAAAAAAATAAGGTCTGGTAACTAAGACATTAGGAAAGGAAAAAAAAAAAAACAAAAAGGTCCTGGAATGCATTACCTGGCGCTGTGTGCGTCGGGGGAGAGAGAAGTTTCTAGTCTTTTGGAAGCGGTGGACTGTGGGACTCTGGAGATGTGCCTGGCTCCCGCGAGTTTGCTTGGCTTCGCGCCACCATCTCTTTGGCTTCCTAAGGCTGACCCCGCGCCGCACCTCCCAGCTGAGGATTGTCCCAGCCTCTCACTTAGAAGCCAGCCCCTGGGCGACCCGGGTTGCAGAGGCTCGGGAAGTGAGCAGAGCGGGGACGGCGTTCAAACAGTAAGGGCTCTGCCTTCCGCATGAACCCACATCCATACACCGGGCTCACCCGATTCCAAAGCTGTGCCTCCACTCCCCGCGTAAATGCAGACAAATAAGTGACTTCACTGTCAATTCGGAAAATGCTCATCACATGGAGGGCAGCTAGGGGGTTTCTCCTGCGTTTGCTTCTCATAGCCTGGTATGGGGGGGGGGGGGGGAGTTGGCTTCAAGCAAATAGCCCTGATCGCGTGTCACAATCTACACTGGGGACTTGGGAGACCTGCTTGTTAATACAGAGAACCACCACCACCACCCACCCCACCCCTGGCAACCCTAACACGCTCCAGGAAGAAAACCCCGAAGCACTGCAATCACGGGTCATTTCTACCCCCACCTCCAAGAACCAAAACCCGGAGACCCTTTGCCTTTAAGGGCCCTTCTTGAAGGAAGCGAGCCGACTCTGGTTCTCGCAGTGAGACGCCCAGGCGGCAGCCCCGGCCCGGCCCGCTCCTCCTTGGAGAGCCTGCGGCCCCCTGAAGCGTGATGGGTCACCCGGGGCTAGGGTGGTGTCCAAGCCGGCTGTGGGCCCCGGCCTGGAGGCGCCCGCTTTGCTGAGGAAACGTCATTCCTTGCTCCTTTTCAAGATGGACGCCCCCCACCCCCACCACCACCACCCCCCCCCCCCCGGCTTCCCGCTCCACCGATCACCCCACCTGCTGTCGCAAGACGCACGTGACTGACGAGCCAGCCCAGCCGGCGGACTGAACCCTGGGCACAGCCGCTTACATCAGCCCCGCGGCTTGACGGAGCCACGCGCGCTTCCTCACAGCTCAAAGGAAGGCGAGAAGCACGGCCTGGAGGGGAAAGCTCCTAGGCGTCTGCGCGGCTGAGGGCCGGGCTCTACACATCCCAGGGCAACGGCAGAGCTCGGGGGGGGGACCCCAAGGCGGTGCAGGGCCTTCCGCGTGGAGAGCGGGCTGGAGCGACGCGGACCGCCTCCCTCCCTGGCTGCAGGCCTCCGTGGCAAGGGAGAGGCCCGCGGCGGGGATCCGAGACCCGAGGCCCACCCCGAGCCACCGCCGGCGGGCGAAGGCGAGGAGCCCCCTCGGCGGCCGGCGGTGCCCCGTGCCCGCCATGCTGCCCACCGCGGAGACGCGCGGGCACGCCGGCCTGGGCGCGACGTCCGCCACCGCGGGACGGGGGGCCACCCGCGCGTAGCAAGCCCCACGTCCCGTTTGGGGAACTGCACCCAGGCAAAAGAATGGGGGGGGGGGGTGATGTGCGCCCTTCCAACCGCAGAACCCCAACGAGGCTCAGACTTCCAGGAAAGCCTGAAATGAGCCCCACCATCAGAGCCCCAGGCTATGAAACACACACACACACACACACACACACACACACACACACACACACACACACACACACACACACCGAGGCAACCTCCACGCTTGCTCCTACTCTACAGCTTAATGGTCCGGACCTGCAGGATCTGATCCAGGCATCTAAAACATCCTGTGACAGAAAGAAGACAGTTCCCCGCAAACCACAGGCTGACAGCCCCCCGGTATTTACATACTAAGTGGAAGGCGACGCCTGCTCCCTGGCTTCGTACTTTATGGGCGACTCCTGCTCACGGAGGGTCCCCTCCCCCCACTGCGCGAGTCTGCATTTTATTGTAGCAATTCACAGTGCAAAAAGAAAGAAAAAAAAGAAAATCCCAGTAAGTCTCACTCGGCAGGGAGGAACGCTCCCCCCGCCACCCGCCCCCCGCCACCCGCAACCCCCAAGTGGGGAAGAAATACGAGCAAGAAGCGCGGTTCTGTGCCGCACACCTCCTCGGTGTGCATTTGGATAGGTTTCACCCAAGATCTCCCCCCAGCCCAGCCCAGCCCACCCCGGGAGACTCAGAGTATACACAGGCTTTGCTATAAATAGGGTTTTTCTTCCTCCTCCGTCAGAGCCCGTCGCTGCCAACCTGCACCCGTTAGACACAAAGGCCTTGTCCTTTGCTCGCTGATGGGCGCCATCGGGGAGTGGAGCGGTGGGGAAAAGAAAGTCTGGAAGGTTTTCCATGCGCGTCACGTCCAGGGGCAGATGAAGGGAGGGACTTCCTGCAGGGATGCCAGGAGCCCCGGGCCACCCTCGAGTGTCCAGGCAGGACAGAGACGTGCCCACGGCCCTGGCTTCTTCATTTTAAACGTGCACGGAGGTATGGATCCATGCAACCCCTGGGGCCTTGGGTTATTGTTGTCGGCGTGGTGCTCGTTGGTTTGTTCCCGAGAAGCTTTCCCTTTCTAGAACATTTCAGTCCTGCTTTATACGCGTGTATGGCGTGAAACAGGAGCTAATTATACGGAGGGATTTCTCTTCCTGCCAAACAAGGAGATGAGTCCCTGAAGAACGGGAAGGGACGTGGCGTGGGGCAGGCTCTCCCCCCAGCCGCGTGATTCCCCACGGCTGCTGGGTAACGTGGGCGCTGAGGAGGGAACGAGAGGGATCGAACTCCGTACCGGACGCTCCGCGGGTCCCTGCGCGCGTGCGCGGAGCTTCGTGCCTGCTCTCTCCGTGGCTCTGTGGAGATCGGGGATCTCTCTCTCTCTCTCTCCACGCGCTTTGTTCTTTTCCTTTTCCGTGAATGGGTGAGTTTGGCGAACTCTTGGAGGATTCCAGGGCCAAACCGGGTCGGTGGGTCTGTCATTTCCCCGCCGTTTTCCTCCCCTACACCGTGTTGGCTCCCACTGCAAGCCTCCATTTAGCCAAATACTTCCAAAATCATAACGAGGACAAACAGGAATCTTGGCTCTTAGCTGGGCCATCTTTCCACGATGGCAGAACGATGCACGTCGAGTCCGCTTCCAAATCCCCTTTCCCACCATCGGAGTTCTTCAATGCGGCTGGCATTCTCCAGCTACCACTGTTAGTAAAACGCAACCAATCTGCAACCAGACCTAGGAACAGCATGCTACAACAAGGATGAGTATGCATTGATCGTTCCAACAAATACTTAGCGGTGCTTACAATACCACATCGCCCTTAGGTAGGAAGAGAGGGAAAATAATGAGAAAATGAGAACACATGCCACCGCGTCAGCCTGCCTCACCGGTGCCCCCAGTGCCTGCCTTACACCCAGTCAGTCACACTAGGATTATCAGGACCCAAGGAAAGCTTGTCAAAGGAAAAGAGACACGGGCCTCCAGATGCCAGGTTCAGTCTTGCTCTCTGAAGGGAGCTGCCTCGTCCAGAGCCTCCCGTCCTGAGGCCGGCACGGGGCCACCGCGCCCTCACTTCCCGCAAACACGGCCCCCCAGCCTCTGCCAGGGCCCTGCTCCGTGCCTTCGTCCCAAACTTCCTGTCCCGTCAGCCTCAGTTTCCCGTCTACCCCCTCACGCCCGGGTCCCAGAGGATCTCCTGCACCCGCCCCTCTGAAGTGTGCCGGGGGGATCCTGCTACGTGTAACGAATTAAGCACCTATAGCTGCAAGCCCTCACACAACATTCTCTCCACACAACCAGCTCAACAAAAACATGGCGGTCCCCTAATTGTACAGTAGCCCTCACATCTCTTTCCTCTGCCGAAAAAAAAAACAAAAAGCTGTCTTTTCTTCCCCAGATCCAATTCAAGTACACTTACACTGGCTCCCAACCTCTCTCTGCAGTGTTGTTCCTTCTTTACAACTCTCTTCCCACTTCTTGGTGTAACATTAGGACCCATGATGCTGGGCGCTCCTGCTCCACACATTCAGACATTCAGGTTGCCCCCGCGACTCCGCTAACCCCCTGTACCCCAGGGAAGGCGTGCGGAATGCCGGGTCCTCCTGATGAAGAGCTCACGACCGCGGATCACCAGGGGAGGATGAATGATGACCCAGATGAAGGTCCGACATGGACGGCAGAGAAGCGGACTGGAGGGAAGTGCTTTCATCGCGGCCGTTCGTAGATAACGTGTTTTAGTAGAAAGGTGAGGAGAGAAGAAAGACCACAGGAGGTCACAAGAATGGTGACCGGGATGGAGGGGGGTTGCACAGCCCACTGCGTGAAGACACGCACCCATGTCGTAAAGGATGAGCGTAGAAGTGTGGTGAAGGAGACCGAGGACTCATTGCGTGGTTGGCTCTCGGCTCTTGAAGGGGCCTCTGCTTGCTCTGTGCACAGGGGAAACGTCCAGGTGTGAAGGAGAGATACTGGAGGAGGAAACGATTGGCAGAGGAAAGAGATGTCATGGGAAGAAAAGCAGAACAGAGCGCAAATCCGGAGGAGACTTGTCAATAAGACTCCTGATCGCAATTGACAGTACACTTCATGAACGAGCGTCGGCAAGGGTGGGAATACACTAGCTGCCATAACCAGCGAGAGCAGAAGTGCAGACTGAGATGGCTGTGCCCGGAGACTTGGGGATCCGGGGGGCCAGAGGCGCACCTCTGCGGCTTTCTATGTGTCCAATAGTCGCCACTAGTAAGCCAAGCATAGGCTGGGCCAGTTCACTCACCTCTCCCCCCCCAAGCCTTTCCAACTTTTCCATTAGAAAAGGAAGGGTTTCTCCCCAGCTCTGGCTGAACACACAAGGTCTCCGAGTGTCCGGATATATTTGTGATCAGCCCTGAGGCCATGAAAAGAGGGAGGGGACAGAACATTATGGTCAATAGTCCATATTAGAAATATGGATGGAGAGATCGAAGGAGGGAAGGAGGGAAAGAGGGAGGGAGGGAGGGAGGGAGGGAGGGAGGGAGGGAGGGAGGGAGGGAGGGAGGGAGGGAGCAGGGAAGGGCAGATGGATAGATGGATATATGGATGGAAGGATGGAAGGATGGGTGGATGGGTGGTGGGTGGGTGGATGGAAGGATGAATGGATGGGTGGGTGGATGGATGGATGGATGGGTGGGGGGTGGGTGGGTGGAAGGATGGAAGGATGGATGGGTGGGGGGGTGGGGGGTGGCTGGATGGATGGGTAGATGGGTGGTGGGTGGGTGGATGGAAGGATGAATGGATGGATGGGTGGGTGGATGGATGGATGGGTGGGGGGTGGGGGGGTGGAAGGATGGATGGGTGGGGGGGTGGGAGGGTGGATGGATGGATGGGTAGATGGGTGGTGGGTGGGTGGATGGAAGGATGAATGGATGGATGGGTGGATGGATGGATGGATGGGTGGGGGGTGGGTGGGTGGAAGGATGGAAGGATGGATGGGTGGGGGGGTGGGGGGGTGGCTGGATGGATGGGTAGATGGGTGGTGGGTGGGTGGATGGAAGGATGAATGGATGGATGGGTGGGTGGGTGGATGGATGGATGGGTACACATATGTGTGTGCCTCTGTGTGTGCACGCTCACATTGGGGTTAGAATGACCTATTAGTACTTTTCCTGTCTGCAGGAGCTGGAGAGAAGGGCCCAGTGGTGCGCATCTTCTCCTCCTTCCGTGAGTTCAAAGTTCAAAGGTCAGCATTCCGCCTAGAAGGAGGGAGACCCGGTGACCCTCTGCCCCGCCTCTGCTTTCCGCCTCTTCGCCAGCTCATTTCCCTAGTTGTAGGGAAATGCAGTGAATTATTGCTTCAACCCCTGTGATAGTTTCAGAGGAGGAAGAAGAAACCCCGAGGTCTAATGTTTGCTTCCTGGCAGGACAAGAGAGATGTAGAAACAGCTCCATCCAGCTGTCCCTGTCCAATGCCTTCCTTTAAGAGAGTGAGAGCCCTTCACTATCTTACACGGGCTTTTTATTTTTTGTTTTAGATAATCTTTCGGAGAAAGTACTTGCAAGATTGCACTGAAGCCTAAGACTGCAATGATCTTCAGGGCCATGGAGTTTTTTACCTTTAGGTTAATATCATCTACACTGACAACCAATCTCATTTTCCAATCTGTAATTATCTGGGGAAGCATCCTGACGCTGTGAGGTGTAAGTGTGGGCCCCGAAGCTGAGACCGTCGGGATGCTCTGCCTGACTTCAAACATCACGTCTCGTCATCACTGTCCTCGGCATTAGGAACAGGCCAGAGCTTTATTGTCTCCAAATTATGGATGGTGATACATAGGATTCCAAACAAGATCAACAATGCTACAGGTGCCAGAGACAGAGACGGAGGAGGTCTACACCGGAACCGAGGGAGGCTCTGGGTTCCATCCCCAGTACCACAGAGGCATGCGCAAAGGCAGCGCAGATCGGATCAGTGCTTCCTGACACTGCTAGGGAGTCGCCGCTGCCCCTCGCCTGGGTATCGGCGGCAGATATCCAACTCTTCTACGCATTTCTGCCTTTATTCCTGTCCTTCCCATTTTAATCTATTCTCTGCACAGTGAGAGTGAACTTTTCCAAATATAAAAAACACTGTATCACTCCTCCACTAAAAAGACCCCAAAGAAAATACAAATACCAGTCTACCTTCCCGGATCTGCCTCCCTGCCTTCCCTACTTCCTCTCTCTCTTTTTTATCTGTCATTCTGCTATCCCCAGCCCCCTCTACTCACTCCACTGTCATTACAGCCTCCTCCACAATGCCGTTGGGTTTCCTAAGCAAATGCCTTCCACGGGGCCTTTGCACCTGCCTGCTTCCGTGAGAACCTTCGCCGGGCCTCGCCTTGAGGTATGATAGCAGTTTCATTTGCTCTAAAGACAATCACAGCCAGGTGCAGGTGGCTCACGCCTGTAAATCCAGCTACTCGGGAGGCTGAGATCTGAGAATCATGGCTGAGAAGCAGCTGGGGCAGCCACGCCCTGGAGACTCTTACCAGTAACCAGCAACAAGCAGGAAGAGGAAGCATGGTAGTGGAGCAGCTATGAGTGAAAAAGAAAAAAAGAAAGTGGAGTGAAAGCAAGTGAGTGTGCGGCCTAGTGAGAACAGAACCAACAAGCAAACAAAAAAGACTTGCAAGGTCATCTTAGCTTTCACCCTTCAGCTACAGCATGATCACACTAATCAGAAGTAGGCATTGGGCTAGCTCACAATTCCACGAGGACGCAGCAACCGCGCCTTTCCTTTAAGGCCTGGGATCTGTCCTTTCTACCCCCTATGAACTTCAGCCACCCCGGACAGCCAAGTGCTGTGTGGGGCTAATTAAACACTCTAAGTATCCATGAGCTGTGGCCCACAAGTAGAGAGAAAAACCTGACACATGTCTGATTTTAACACCAGGTAAATACTCAAGATGTGTGACTGGTGAAATGCAAAATATTCTATTCATTTAATATTCCCGATGAATAGTGAATTAGGCTAATCACATTAGCTATTCTATTCATTTATTAGAGGAGAGTGATTAGAAGTGAATAGCTGCAGAAAATCCCTCTCAAGTTGCAAAAATTAGACGTCTATAGTTTTATTATGTTTATTTTCAACTGAGGGTAATTGTCTGTAGATTTCACCGAGACAATTCTATACCCCTCCCCAATCATTTTCCCCTTGAAAAACCAAATGCTAGCTATACGCTCAGAGAGGAAAGACAAGACGGGACATATCTGGCATGCAAAAAAAAAAAATCATAGAGTGTATAAACTCGTAAAAATATGGCACGCAAACACTGCACTTCCAAAGACATGACTTCAGCATCCTTGTCTAAAGTGTATCACTGACATGCAGTGAAATAGATCACCTATAAGGGTGCAGCTCCACAGATCTGGACCACATAGACAGCCTTGTAAGCACAAGAGAGACCAGGACACCACTTGCTTCCCAAAGGGCAGCCTGGGCCCTCCATCGCCAATAGGCACCTTTGCCCAGGGATCGCTCATGACTGTTTCTATTGCGTACCTCGGCTTCGCGCCTTGCTAACTTCATACAAGCGGAACAGTGTGGTCCTTTCAAGAAGAAAAGAAAAACAAAGAGCAGAGTCCTTATTCCCAGCAAGGAAAGCCCTTGGTAGTAAATCCATTAATAAAAGGAATACAACATTCCCATCATGAGAGATTTCAAACATTCCAGACAGCCCATCCTTCATCAAAAGTTTCCCTCGCTAAGCCACCTCTGCTGGAAAGTTCCAGATGGACCCCTGGGACCCTTCTTCCAGCTCGCTACTCTGCCCTGGTCCCCTGGAGGCTGACTGCTGTGAGCCACCCTATTCCTTCACTTCTGAGTATCCACGTGCATTGTGCCCAGCTGTGGGTGGAGAACAATTTGTTCCTGGGTGCTGTGTGTGTGTGTGTGTGTGTGTGTGTGTGTGTGTGTGTGTGTCTGTGAGTCTGTGATGGGTTAGAAAGATGGCTGCCTCTCTGGCAGCCTTCTTGTAAAGCTGAATTCCCTTTCCACGGTCTAGGAACAGCCCCTTCTCCTTGACGCTTCAGCCCTAGGCAGTGATCACGCCCCCCCCTCGGCTGGCTTCCTAGTGGCTGCAGTTTGGCAGGTTTCTCCCCCATCTCCCCAGCGCCATCGTCAATAGATCCCTCCATAAGCTTACCCTCGTGGCCCCATTTGAGTACGCTGCGTGTTTTCTGCCCCTGACTGCTCTCATCCTGCAAATGTAAGCAAACTTCATGGAAAGTGCTTTCGTACCGGCTTCGAGCATCGAGTGCAAACCACTCGATGGGTGAAGAACTCTTCCTAGAGGACTTCGTTTTAAGCTCCCCCCTCCAAATCAAAGCTCCTGCAGTGCGGCCTGTAATGAAAAGTGCTCGTCCGTCATCCACCCACACACCCAGCTCGTCTTTGCCTTTCAACACAATACCAAGCGATCTGGGGCAGGCAACATACCATCTCGAAGCTTTGCTTTTTTCTTTTTTAACTTCATTTTCACCATTTGAACAATAAATCTCACCTGCTGCAAGTTCCGATCTTCTTTGGAGAAGTCACTTAGGTCTCCCAGCAAGCTTGGCGTGAGCGAGTGCCCACAGGAAGCGCTTCACTGACGCTCTGGAGAGCCCATCCGCTGCTTGAGAGCAAAACCCAAGCGCCACCGAGGACAGAGAAGCCGGCCCTGGCTAGGAGTCTGCGGTGTGGTGTGTGGACCCCGTGTTCAACGCCTCACCGACACGGGCCAGTGCTGACGTGGCCACTGACATTGCGACTTCCTGGATCGGGGGGAAAAAAAAACCAAAGATCCTGAAGAATTCAGGGTTTAAATCCACCCCCTGAGCTCCGGGGAGTCTGGTCTGCAGACCGGGACGGCAGAACCAGCACGGCCCTGCGATGCCGAGGCCCGCAGAGGCCCAGAGCCCGGCCAGAGAACGACCAAGTTACAGAGACAAAGCCCGCCTCGTGAGGTGACCAACACAGAGGTGCGCACTGCCCCGGAAGCACCACCTTCCTCTGAGACTGTGGGCAGAACCCAGCTGTTTCCCGGGGCAGAAGAGGAGACCTGGAAGGAAGAGGCAAGGTCAGCTCTCGGGAGCTGGAGGCCGAGGCTGCGCTGGCAGCCCCTGACCAGAGGGGGCGCTGTCTCGGGCTTAGAAGGCGTCACCTTCATTGACCTTGCAGAATTACAGAGCCGCAGAATAAAGGTGCAGGGTGAGGGATCATTTCTCAAGTCAAAATAACAAATAAAGTACACACAGCTTCGCAAGGGCCAGGTCCTTGGGCCCAGGTTTCACCTCCTCTGGGTCGTCCCAGCAAACCTGGCTTTGAACCCATCTTCCCACCAGTTTTCCTGGGAAGCTAACCTGGTTGCCAGTGCTTTCCCCGGGCAATGCTGGGGGTTGTCAGTCAAATGGAAACGCTAAGGCTAGGATGTTGCCGTAGGGGCCCCCGAAGCCCCGGGGCTGGCTGGGCGAGTTCTCCCGGGCCGTGCTCGTTGGGAACTGTGAGCCCAGTGCGGGCACCAGGGTGCTTGGCTCTCTGTCTCACAGGGGCCTTTGGCTGCGCAGCGCGCGGTGTATGCTGGCATTAGGGAGCAGCTTGTCACCAGCGGTGGCCCGTGGGGCTCCCGCCTGGGAAGATGAAGCCTTGGTTGCCTAGGTGGGAAGTGGGGGGGGGGCGTTTACTTTCCCAGAGGGAGAAGGGAGAAGGGGGGGACCTTGACTTCAGGCAGGCAGGCCTGTGTTGGGGTTTCAGGAGTCTTGAATAATGACCCCTGTAGGTTCCACACCGAGGACTCATTTATCTGGGTGCCAGTAGGTGAGCAGAGCTTCCCAAGCTTGAAAATTTAGATTTATTGGATGCCAGAAATTAGCCCGCACCCCATTTAATAGGCCTAGGCACCATGAAGGTGAGGGCGGGCGGGGAGAGTGAAGAGGGCCCCAGGAAGGGTGTGGTGTGAGGAGACCTCGGCTCAGCACCTTCAAATCCCAACCCCTCGGGGCAGAGGCCCGGAGACACCTCGATGGCTCGGAGAAGCTGGTGGGTCATGAACCAGACCTGAGGTGAGATAAAGCCACAGGAAGACAGAGGTGGGGGAGAGAAAACGGGAACCGGATTCTTGCCACTGGAGGGAGGGGGCAGTATTTGGGAAGGAGAAAGGAGGGAAGGAGGGAGGGAGGGAAGGAGGGAGGGAGGGAAGGAGGGAGGGAGGGAAGGACACAGAGAGGCACAAAGAGAGAGAGAGAGAGAGACAGGGAAACAGACAGAGGGAGGAGGAGGGAGAGGGAAAGGAAGAGGAGAGGGTTAGGAGGAGAGAGGGGGGAGAGAGAGAGAGAGAAACAGACTCCTGCAGCCTACATGAAGACAGACCTTCAGAGGTAGATCGATAAAAAAGCCATTTGCTAGTTTAAAAAATAGATATATCTTATTCAACCTCCTGCACGGAAACCAAAGAAAGGCTGTGGGATTTATGGAATGCAGGTTTCCACAGAGAGGCCTGGAATATATAAATACTCCCAGGAAGCCTGGCTGCAGCCCTGCCCCCCCCCCGCATGGGGTGGGGGGGTGGGAGAGAGTGGGGGCTGCACCCCCCCAGGGAAACCTGAGGAACGCATCACCCCTTTCCCCGGTGCCTCGGGGTCTCCACGATTTTTATTCACTGTCTTCCTTGAGCTGGGAGCTGGTGTCAAAAAAATGACTTTGCAGGCTTTGAGACATTCAAACAATCACCCCAAAAGGCGGGGGGGGGGGGCGGGGAGCTATGTAATGCAACGCGGCTGATGTGAATCTCTCCACTCGCACAGATGTCATTCGATATTTACGGTGCTTTCCCCTCGTGCAAGGCACCGCGCGCGACGCTTCATTCATCATCGATTCATTCAGGAAAAATAATCTGGGGGGTGGGTGGGGGACAGGATGAACCGGGCCCTGCCCTTCCCTCCAGACACCCCCCCCCCTCCCAGGGGGCCCGGCTAGTGCTTAGCTCTGGGGAGGCCTCATGGCAGACCAGTCCTAACAGCAGTAATGCTTGAGAAACACGGGAAGTCACGAGGCAGGACAGGAAGCCGGACAGCAGGGAGAGAGTCTGCCATGCCCTTTCTACAATAGGCCACTTACTCAGGAACTCCTCGACCCCCGCACGAATGCTCTTGGTGGGCGATGTTCCCACTGGCTTCATTACCTGGCAACAGGCCCTACCTCTTAAAGGTTCTACCACCTTATCATACTGCATCCTATTAGGAACCAAGCTCCCGCCACAGGAATAACCCCACTAGAAACCATATCCAAAACCAAAGCAATGTACAAACAAGCACCCACCAGCCCTCACAGCAACGCGCGCCTCTGCCTTGTAAATAATGCGAGTGCGTATCACACAAGAATTGTTGTTATGGGCTGTTCCTCTTCCTCCAGGGCACAGATCATCAAAATTCCTTGCTATTTATTATGCATTAGTTTATTACTTCCCCTCAATTATGCGGTGAAATTTATATCTTTGCACATGGCCGACGTGGTACCGCTGTGGCCTACGGCAATTAGAGAAGGAGGTCTTCAAGAAATCAGACTTGCGAACAGGCAAGAGTTTAATAAAATCGAAACGCGGGGCTGTGAAGCCCCTGAAGCCTCGTGCGCACAAACATGAGGCCATCATTGCTACAGAAATATGTAGGGCAAGAAGCCTGGTTAAAATGGGAGGAGGAACTGTACCAGGGCCTGCGTGCATGTGCAAGGATGGATATGGTAACACAAGCACACATGTTCACACACACACACACACACACACACACACACACACGGAAGGTGTGTTTATATTGACCTCGTGTATCCAAAAGAGAAGAAACCCAACTGTGCAGGCAATGTTTCCTTGTATTTTCTCTCACGAAATCACCGTCTCTAGATGAGAAGTATTGTTTTCTTGTAGCGTGCTGGGAATCGAACCCAGGGCTTTATGCCTGCCAGGTAAGTGGTCTACCACTGAGCTACAGCACCGGCCTCTTCACACCTTCCCACGTCCCATAAACCTTGGTGAGCTTGGAGTCTGGAATCCTCTCATGGCTGCATCCCCTCTCGGCCTCCATGAAGTTAGCCTGCGCTCCCTAGCACACCCCGTGCCTTTACCACAGGCCAGTGGTGAAGGATCAACCGCTGGGGAAAGACCGGGGACGAAGGAGCAACCGACAAGAGCAGAGGATGGGGACGATGGAGAAACGGGGAGAGCCATGGTTCCCCATTTCCTGGTGAGGGAGAGGAGGAAAACAAAGAAGGAGGCGGCCAAACACCCAGCTGGTGGCCTGGGCCTCCTCACTGGGGCCAGCCGCTCCCTCCCCTCCCCGGGGGTGTCGGTCTAGCCCTTCTCATCTCGTCACGAGCTCTGGTGCGTAGTCCCTGACCATCCCACCCCGTGCATGAGAACTGTCCTCCCCAGGATGGGGGAATCTTCATGAAGAAGGTGCTGAGTGCTTTCCAATGAGCCTAAAGTGAAGGGGTGTGTGTGTGTGTGTGTGTGTGTGTGTGTGTGTGTGTGTGTTAGAAGCCAGGGCCGTGGGCACACGAGGCATTGAGTATTCGGTTTCGTCCCCATGAGATGGGGGTTCCTGTCCTCTCCTCTGTTTGTTTGTTTGCCACTCATTGGGCCATCTGCTCCAGTGCACGAATCTAGCCGCTTCCCTGAAGTCGGTATTTCCTGCCCACCTGACGGACCCCACAGACTCAGAAAGGAAAACAAGGCTGTATCAAATGCTGTGGGGAGTAAGGGGCGGCATTTGCTCTCCCTCCGGACTCCCCGGGCCCGATGGAGCCCCGTGCGTGCGTTCCTGGCCGGCCCCGCAAGGGTTACTTCTGCACAGCCCCCACCCCGATCGCTCCTGCCTGCAGCTCAGCAGATGTACTAAGTGTCGTCTTGGAAGTCTTCCAAGCTCCTCTTTAAGACCCAGAGTGTTCACTGTTTCCTGCATGCAGCAGGCTGCCCTGGGCCTGGCGTGGCCCCAAAGCCACTGCTGGGTGCAGCTCCCAAGCATGCTCGGTGTCTGGGCTGCAGCCCCAACGCGTCCAAGCTCAGCCCACCGGGCCTGGGGAGCAATGGGCGGAGGCCCAGAGCTTACAGCCCAGACCCCCCGCCTCCAGCTCCCTCCAGAGCCCCGTGGGGGAAGGGAAGGAAGGCGGGGCTGACTGTGCCTCTGTTTACCTGACTGTGCCTCTATTTACCAGCGGCCGAGCTTCTTCTCTCCAGAGAAAGAGCGGCTTCTGAGCTGCCCTGAGGCTCCGGCTGCGTTGACTACAGGATTTGGAAAACGGAAAATGGAAGGACGGCCGTGGACGGAGCCCTCTGGACGCTTGCCGTGCCAATGTCATGGGGGATGAGACCCACCCTCTCCCTTGGCCTGCTCAAGTGTATTTTGTCATACAAAACAGAGGAGTGGAAACTCATGGAGATTCCCCGTGAGACCCAACACAGGGAAACGATGCTGAATACAGTCGCCTCCTAACACCCCCCCCCCCTCCCGCCGAGCTCCCTGATGGCCTGGAACCTGAGCTCTAGTGCTTTCTAATGCAACAGACCCAGTAAGGCCAAGTGGGCCTATTACAAAAGGAGGGGATGAGAAACCCAGAGGCCACCCCCCGCCCTGCCAGTGAGAAAAGGCCCCCTTGCTCGTAGGCCACAGAAACACACCTGCCTTCCTGCCCAGAAGAATTGCAGGCCACGTTCAAGTTCAACCTGTAACAAACCTTTGTGAAGCTCTAACCTCATCTGACTTCGCTTGGAAAATTGACACAAATGACCACTAATGTCTCCAGACTCTGAAGTTCTTTAACTCTGTGACTCTTTCTGTGACCCACATCGTGATAAAAAAAAAAATGATATTGAAATGTCGGCATGGGTAATGTCAGCTGCCAGTCTCTGCGCTTCTCCAGGAGACCTGTCTTGAATTCCTGTCCTATGCTCTACCTTTGGGGCTATATTTTTATCTAGTGACTCTAGATGTAGAAGCCGTGTCTGAGGACCAAAATGTTGTGCTCCTTTAAGGGTCTGAGCCTGCTGCTGTTTGGAAGGACAGAGCATTATTCAGTGGGCAGCTATTCTTCCTGGAATCTGCTCAGACGGAGCCGGAGCTGCTCCCGCTAATGAGATAAATCTTTTTATCAAACCCTGGAGGTCAGCAGATGTGGGCTTCTTGGGGGAAATTTCATCATGGCCATGAAAAGACACTTACCATAAACTCTGCTATCCATCAAGGCAAGCCATAGATTGTTCTGGAAGGTGGCTAGAAAGTATGCTGTGTGGGTTATTGATTCTCAAAGACTGAAAGAAAACATGGACAGACACCCAGAGGTTGCTATAAATCAATCCTCTTCGAGGATTCTAAACTCTTTTGCATGAACATCGCCTAGCAAGCGAGAATCAGGAGATTTGGAGCATCGTTTTGCTACTTGATACAAAAATCAAAGGACTACTATTGATCCCTTTGGTTGGAAAACGTACAAGGAATCCTATTCCCAAACATGATTTGGCGTTTCCCTCCATCCCCAAGTCCCACTTCTTCTCTTCCTGCTCCACGGTCTACACACATGGGGTGATGGGCACATCCGGGAAAACAAAATAAAACTCGGGGCCTCCTCAGAGTGGAGGGCCCCCAGGACTCCTGACCCGACTCCCCTACCGGCCCAGCTCACCTGGGGTCTCCACACCCCACGATGCCCCCAAAAGGGAGGCCTGTTTCCATTTCAGAAATCCTGCTGCACCTGTTGCTTTGATCTCCCCATCCGCATCGACGCCGGGCTCTTTGAGCCGCACGCATGTACTTGCTCCTGCACCTTCTGTACAGGAAGGTGGACTCGCTCTCTGCCTAAAGACAGGAGGGTTCCCATTTGGTTTAATTCTCTCCACAACAATAGAGATGTTTTGCCACTTATCTACATGCTTCCTTCCATGTTGGAAACATACCTATGGCTCTGTGTTCCTCATCCCTAAGTGTCTGCAGGTGTCTTCAGGGCAAGATCGTAGCTAAGCAATTCGCATTTCTCTCTCCCAGCACGGAGCCCGGCATGTTGTGGGATCATCAATACTTGTTGAATTAAACCGACACCTGGGCACAGAGACACATATTGCAAAATACTAAAGTTTGGAAATGTTCACCAAACTTAAATCTCTTAGTTTGAACTGAAAAGCAAAAAATAAAATTCCCATTTTACACTGGAAAGAGAAATAACAGCAATCTCACTGGAACTCGGTTGTCTTACTTTAACAAAGATGCATCGCTATCTTGTAATCCTTCAGGACTTCTGCTTTGTCAAGCTGAATTTTTGAAGCTAGAGCTGTAGACTTATTCACGCTTTCAACACCAAGTATGGACTAGAAGAGGTAGAGATTTCTGAGCTGGGGAGCAGACCAAGACAAGGTTCTTAAACTCGTGAAGTTATATTGTAAAGAAAGAGGCTTAATAGGAAGACAAGCCTAAGAGGCATGGCTTCCGTGACATAAAGGAATTGGGGTAATGGCTTCAAAAATGATGGGGTAATCAGACTGGTCAAGGAGTCTGTTGGTAGGAGTTGACTTAAAGTAGGTGCCCCATGCAAATGCCTGGCTCCAAACAAGTATTCCAGGCAAAAAGAACAGTAAACACTCTTAGCAGGGGGCTTGGTATATTTGTGGAAGAGATTAGCACGTAGCAGGAGAAGCGTGGACAGGAAGGGAATGAAACCGGCCACAAAGACGAGGTTGGAGCCAAAGCGGTGACCTAGATGTAGGAGTTACAGACACAAGATGGCCTTTGGATTTGACTCAAGTTATAACGGATCACTCCGGAGGATGTGGCACTAAAATGTGGTGGGATCTGGACTATGACTGGCTCAGGATTCTCAGCAGGAGGCAAACAGGGATGGAGGTGTGGCGGGCGCGTGGCGGGCAGCACCCCATCCAGGAGGCTGGTGGCATGATCAGAGGTGGGGAGCCTGGCAAGAAGCAACTTGATCCTAGGAACCTGGAGGAAGGTGGAGCCATAGGTGGACCCTGAAAGGAAGAACTGCCAGGCTCTCGGCCTCGCCAACCGGAGGCAAAGCCTTGCCCCTTGCTCGGATGGCATAGGACACGGGAGCAGGTGTGAGGAAGAGTGGGAGCAGGAGTCCAACAGTGCAGATGCTTTGTCTGAAATCTTCTTTGTCTCCGAGTATCCTTACCGAGTGGACAATTCGATGGGATGATGGAGACGGGGAAAGATGTTCAGACTGGATACGTAAGTACAGGAGTCACCGACAAGAACGATTGAAAGCCATGAGACTAATGTGTAGAAAGGCAGAGGAGGAGAAAGGTTGAGGAAGAGAGAATAAGAGGAGAGAGGAAGGGAGGAGGGAGGCAAGTCTGAGGAAAATGGCGGCCCGGCATGGCGGGAGAAGATGAGGCAGAATCAGTACCCATCACAGGAGAAGACACTGGGTGCAGGAGGGAAACGGAGTGTAGCATCCTCGAATCCACAAGCATAGAGCGTCTCAAAGGAGACGGATGATCACCTGCGCTAAGTGCTGCTGGGAGACGGAGCTGGGCGTGCAAATCGGCCATGCCTCTGACCGCCAGCAGGGCATGGTGACCTTGACAAGAGCAATTTTCTGGCCAGTGAAGGGGATCAGTTCTGACTGCGGTGGGTTCCGGGGAAACGTAACAGACACATTGGAGCAGCTAACGTGAACGACCCTTTCCAGGCATGTGGCCATGAAGGCGTGCAGAGGAAGGCAGGAGTGCTTAAAGAAGCACAGGCGTTTGTTTCCACAGGAGCTGGAGAGCACTTGTGCCTCTATTTCCAGGAGAAAGGCGCCCCCCAGGCCAGCGTGGCCCACTCAAAGGGCACCCAGCCGCCCCGCCGGGCAACCCGTCAGCGGGCCCCGAACCACTAGAGAGACTTCCCAGACACGGCATGGGCTTCCTGACTGGACGCTCTGTCCACCAACCCGACGGCAACGCCATCCGTGTGTCTGCATGAAAGAAGACCTGCGAGAAGTCCAGGATACAGCAAGGCCCGGGACCCAAAAGCAACTGGAAAAATCTCTAGCGACCAATCCCTCTGCAAAGCGATGCCCCGAGCGTATAAGCCAACAAAGCCACGTTGGGATCGAGCGGGAGAGCGTCTGCATAAAAGAAAACGACCAGAAAGACCCAAGGGGGGGGCCTCCAGGGCCCGAGGGCGAGGGCGGGGCCTCCAGGGGGAGGGCGGGGCCTCCAGGGCCCGAGGGCGAGGGCGGGGCCTCCAGGGGGAGGGCGGGGCCTCCAGGGCCCGAGGGCGAGGGCGGGGCCTCCAGGGGAGGGCGGGGCCTCCAGGGGGAGGGCGGGGTCTCCAGGGTGAGGGCGGGGCCTCCAGGGCCCTAGGGAGAGGGCGGGGCCTCTAGGGTGAGGGCGGGGCCTCCAGGGCCCGAGGGGGAAGGCGGGGCCTCCAGGGCACGAGGGGGAGGGCGGGACCTCCAGGGTGAGGGCGGAGCCTCCAGGACCCTAGGGAGAGGGCGGGGCCTCCAGGACCCTAGGGAGAGGGCGGGGCATCTAGGGCCCGAGGGTGAGGGCGGGGCCTCCAGGATGAGGGCGGGGCCTCCAGGACCCTACGGAGAGGGCGGGGCCTCCAGGGCGAGGGCGGGGCCTCCAGGGTAAGGGCGGGGCCTCCAGGGTGAGGGCGGAGCCTCCAGGGCCCTAGGGAGAGGGCGGGGCCTCCAGGGCCCGAGGGGGAGGGTGGGGTCTCCAGGGGGAGGGCGGGGCCTCCAGG